>NC_092260.1:9856674-10099174 GCF_036320965.1 Panulirus ornatus | reverse complement strand
TCCCCTGCATCTTTCGAAGGAGTGATCACCATCTGCATCGTCAATCTGATTTATAAAGTTTAGGTTGTGATCTGATCACTTCCAGTGTCTTCGCATTCATGAGGGGAAAATTCAAGGCCACTCTAACCTTCCAGTATCCCAAACCTATGCAAGTGGCCAGTCAGAGCGCCAGTCTGTTTCGCTAGGCCTTACCTTCGGCACACCAGTAACGAACACAAGAACCATCGGAAATACGCTAAACGAACTATCCTCTGACCACTTGACTATCCTGATCACACTCCATCTGGCGCACCCAACCCACACAGTCACTTACACAAACGACGCTCGCGGTCTCAAGTCTAACCATCTTTCCCTAGAACAACTTCACATCGATCTGTTCCTTCCCCTAATCTTTCACTTATATCTGAATTCAAACTGTTCAAAGATGCTTCTCTTCTTCAGGCAGATAGGATGATGTTAGAGGAAAGGGGACTGAGTAAGTAGATATGGGATTGTAGAAGTAGGTAGAGGGAGTGTTGACGGAAGAAAGGGTGTTGCAGAGGAAGGTATAATATTGTAGAGTTAGAGAAGGGGCTTTCGAGAAAGTAGGGGCTGTGGAACGTGATAGGGAGGTGCAGAGGTAGGTATGGGGCTGTGTGCGTGTTGTGGGGGAAGTTGTATCTAGGTAGATGATCATGCCAGAAGCCGCCAGCGCGTGTCGACTAGAAACACAGGAAAGGACAGCAGTACATCACTCCAGATTCATTGGTATTCCCCCCAGGAATCTAGTGCACTAATGAGGGAGTTAACGCATTGCTGGAAAGAACTAACGAGTAGTTAAGGGAAGCTAATGTGGACGAAATTATCCACGCGGTTTCGTAAGAAGTAATATGTCTTGGGAGGTGTGACAGTAATGACCCAGTGTGTACGCTGGAGACCAACAGACAGGTGCTCTAATGAAGAGAAAATTATGACAGAAGTTCCTGTCCTCTAGACGGCTGGTTTTTACACAACTTCCAGTCTCTTGTGAGCTGCACTTTACCCCAAGTGATTGACTGGTCCTCCGATTTACTTCACATTACTCAACGGGTGTTTTTTTTTTTTTCTTAGAGGCGTTATCTCTTAAACTGTAACATTTTCCTTCAGAGTGATTACAAATACTAACTGGTAGTTCAGTGTGTGTGTGTGTGTGTGTGTGTGTGTGTGTGTGTGTGTTGGAAAGAGGGAGAGAGAGAAAGATCCTAGCCACACTTCCAGTTGCCTAGGTCCTCCACGACACACTAGATGCTCTTACCATCCACGACACATGCAGTTTACTAACATATAAACGACAAAGTACATGACATGATTATCCTTCATTGTATACATTATGATTCTGAGAAAAGAGAAGGTAACTAGTCTCCCTCCAGGGTATACACGAGAGAGAGAGAGAGAGAGAGAGAGAGAGAGAGAGAGAGAGAGAGAGAGAGAGAGAGAGAGAGAGAGAGAGAGAGAGAGAGAGTATAGGAATGTGGCGTAAAACGCATGGAAGACTTAGCTCTAGAAAGAGGAGTGAAAGAATGCTACCCACGTATCTCCAGCGTGTCATAAGAGGCGACTAAGAGGGGCGGGAGTACAGAGCCAGGAGCCCCTCCCCTCTTGTATTACAGCAGTACCAAATATATATGGCGTACGAATTCGTGAACATATGGAAGTCTGTGTTCAAAGTTACAATTGTAAAAAAATAAGAATCATAAGCAAGTCAACGAAAAAAGGAGTCCCTAAACTGACTGACTGAGAACAGGGAAGGAACCATGCCACACCAGGCCATAGACTCAACACAACCCCTCAGTGAGAACTGACATACCAGAGTCATGAAGACAAATTCTGAAAGCCATAATGAACTTAGCCTCAGGAAAGAGTTAGGTGCACAAGGATCAAACTGATATGTTATCACAAAAAGGAATTCTCAACGCCTGCAGCACCAAGCTCAACACTAGATACCCTGTCTTGTGGTTCAAGGACGGTAAACCATGATACCAAAACCAGGTATGCCAGGCCCTGATCAGTAGAATTCTCGACCCACTTCCCTCGTAGAGGCACCTGGGAACATATCTGAGTAATGATGAACCTTAGATAAAGATGGCATCTAAAATACAACAACTTCTGTGGATAGAATTAATACGGTTTCTCGAGGGGTAGCAACGCCACCTCTTGAACCACGATCGCGACACAAGAGATGGCAGCGACATGAGGACCAGGAAGAAACTGTGCCCAGCCATACAAAGACACATGAACGAAGCCTCAGAGAGAGAGAGAGACAGAGTGTTTGGACGAACGATCTACGTTGTAAACCATTATATTTACACATGCTGGATGCCAACGAGTGACTGGCCGTGCAACTTGAACCAACGTTGCCACACAGTCATCACCAACTCCGCTACGTCAGTAAAAATTCCCTCTACTAAAGTGGGGTCTCTCAGGGGAGCGTCCATCCACCCTCGATGTTCATATCCTACACAGACATTACCTTTCCAGTGGGGAACACAAGCATGGACATCTCTCACACAGATGACGTCACTCAAATAGGAGTGTCTCTAACAACACACTCTCCGAACACACACACACACACACACTCTCTCCGAACACACCTAGAACACACTCACGTACACTCTACGAACACACCCAGAACACACACACACTCTCCGAATACACTCAGAACACACTCATACACTTTCCGAACACACCCAAAACACACTCACACACTCTCCGAACACACCCAGAACACACTCACACACTTTCCGAACACACTCACACACTCTCCGAACACACCCAGAACACACTCACACACTCTCCAAACACACCCAGAACACACTCACACACTCTCCAAACACACCCAGAACACACACACACACACTCTTCGAACACACCCAGAACACACACACACTCCAAACACATCCAGAACACACTCACACACTCTCCAAACACACCCAGAACACACTCACACACTCTCCATACACACCCAGAACACACTCACACACTCTCCGAACACACCCAGAACACACTCTCACACACTCTCCGAACACACCCAGAACACACTCACACACTCTCTGAACACACTCATCTCGTGCAGTCAGAAGCATCCAGGCTCAGCAGCTACGAAAAAAAGAAATTGGAAGATAGAAACCAAGCATAAAAAGATGCACCATTATGGCGCTAAAGAGCATAAAACCCAGATACATAACCACAGAGGCTTACCAGACACATAACCACAGAGGCTTACCAGACACATAGCCACAGAGGCTTACCAGACACACAGCCACAGAGGCTTACCAGACACACAGCCACAGAGGCTTACCAGACACATAACCACAGAGGCTTACCAGACACATAACCACAGAGGCTTACCAGACACATAACCACAGAGGCTTACCAGACACATAACCACAGAGGCTTACCAGACACACAGCCACAGAGGCTTACCAGACACAGCCACAGAGGCTTACCAGACACATAGCCACAGAGGCTTACCAGACACATAACCACAGAGGCTTACCAGACAGTTCACCAGAATGGCTGTAAAACCTTGGGTCATGCAGTAACATCACGGACCTTGATGGAAGACCATAAGAATACAAGAATCACAAAGTATAAAGCAGTTCTGACTAGTCCATACAGATTCTGGCATCTACCTGAGAGGGGTAAATACCACTTGGTATAGGGCTATGATCCTTCCCATATCAGCCCAGTGCCCATACACCTCACCTCCCCATACACCTCACCTCCAAATTCAAGGACCTAAAAAAGGCTCAACAATTCGTAAACGTATGAAAATTACTCCAAAAGCTTAAAGAACGAAAACGCCATCGATGAGTCAAGATAAAACAGAGCAAAAGGTACGGCGAAACTTGAAGACAACGGAGACATAAACACAAACATGACACACACACACACACACCTGGTTCCTCGGTGCTCGAAATATCTGAGGAAAGTTCCAGTAATCCCTTGATATACACAATGGATATGTCTTAACTCTGCTAATCTAACTTCATTCCTAAACCAGAACCGAACATCACTGCACACACACACACACACACACACACACACACCTGACTTACGCTGTGTGTGTGTGTGTGTGTGTGTGTGTGTGTGTTGGAGTAGAGACATGGTACATATATGTAAGGTTTAGAAACGGGGCAACACAAGTGTAAAACTCTCTCCCCGTAACACACAAATTGTAAGCACACACACACACACACAGTTTGCCGGAGACACGAAAATTACGTACCACTCAAACCTGTCAAACACTATATCAAACCCGACACCTCACATCTGTACACTGTAGAGCTACTTGCTCTTTCTCAACCGTACCTTGCCTTGTGCAGTCCATCTCTTCTTCCCTTACCTAACTACCCAATTAGAGAAGGATGTGTAGTGCGATAGCATGGCTTTGGAGTAAGTGTGGTTGTGTGATGTGTAGTGTGGCAACATAGTGTGGCATTGTGATGTTAATGTGTATAGAACCATGATGAGGCAGTGTGATTTGTATGGCAGCGTGACGTAGCAGCTTGTATGGTAGTGTGATGTGGTAGCAAGGTTTGGCGTTGTGATGTGATGCTGTGATATGCCACTGCGGTGGGGCAACATCATGCAGAAGTGTCATGTGGTAGGGTAGCATGGTGCCTACATTGTGATGAAGATAGAGTGACAGAGTGGCGTGGTAGTGTGGTGTCAGAGTTTGGGTGGGGCGGTGTAGTGTGGTGTCACAGGGTAGTGGGGCAGTGTAGTATGGTAGTGTAGTGTCACAGGGTAGTGGGGCAGTGTAGTATGGTAGTGTGGTGTCACAGAGTAATGGGGCAGTGTAGTATGGTAGTGTAGTGTCACAGGGTAGTGGGGCAGTGTAGTTTGGTAGTGTGGTGTCACAGGGTAGTGGGGCAGTGTAGTTTGGTAGTGTGGTGTCACAGGGTAGTGGGGCAGTGTAGTATGGTAGTGTGGTGTCACAGGGTAGTGGGGCAGTGTAGTATGGTAGTGTGGTGTCACAGGGTAGTGGGGCAGTGTAGTATGGTAGTGTGGTGTCACAGAGTAATGGGGCAGTGTAGTATGGTAGTGTGGTGTCACAGGGTAGTGGGGCAGTGTAGTATGGTAGAGTGGTGTCACAGGGTAGTGGGGCAGTGTAGTTTGGCAGTGTGGTTTCATAGTGTGGCTAGGCATTGTAGTTTGGAAGTGTGGGGATGAGGCTGTGTGTTTCAGTAGCGTGATGTCACATTGTGGCGAGGTAATGCATTGCACATATGTGGCAGGAAGATTTATCACTTTTAGATATGAAAGTGTAGTGCGGCATTGTGGTACGCAAGTGTGGTGTGGCAATAATGCACTGCAATTAGGTGTGGCATACTGAATGACAGTGATGTGTGCCAGTGAGATATGGCAACGTTGTGTGGTAGTGGGGCGTGGCAATGTGGTTTGGTAATGTGCTCAGAGGAAGTGGGCTACCGGGAGAGGTTAGGATATGATCAAGGGTGTTGATGGAGCTGGACCCACACACAGCTCGTAAACTACTCGTAGGACTGCACACTTGAGACACTAACAACCTCGGACTCCAAGTTATAGAAGACGATGACCTGGAAACACAGGATTTCTGGGGTAAAAGAAAAGAAGTGGAAAAGAGATGGGCAGGTGGAGTGTCCATTCTTGGATTTATGGAGGGCCTCTGATATTATCCTCCACATAAATAAGACAGAATTCTGCTGGAACTCCAGGCTGGGGACGGTTCTTCATATCGACTGAAAGTTACTCACCTAATGGCAATTAAATAATATATTTATTTATTTTGGGGGGCGCTAGGTACGGTGCAACTCTGTTAGACGAACGTGCAAATAGCTCTTAAAGTTTCAGTCCTGACAAGCGAAAGGCAATCGGAAAATGGCAAAAACAAAACAGAACTTTGGCTATCAAATAAGAGGAGGCAACTTGCAGAAATCAATCCATGAAAGGGAAATCGAAGCGAATACTACACTTACCTTATGGCGAGATAATCATATTAGGAAGGACAAAAGCAAATTAGATCCTGTTCAGCGTCGACATTGCCCTCAATTATTCAGTTCGACGCAAAATAAAATATGCGTCTGTGGCTCAGTCTCCTATTGGAAGGATGTGCATAACACTCCTGGAGAAGGAGACCCAGTGGAACGTGTAGATAAAATATTAGGGACGTCCTTGAAATAACTACTAAATGAAGGATATGAAGAGACAAAGTAACTACGTTCAAGGTTCTCGGAGGCCAAGACGATTTAAAAATCTACTGGTTCGCTGGAATCCGGATTTGTTATGAAAACAGAAGGTACGACAGATGCCTGGGCAGATGTGTCAGAAAGGACGACTGGGAGTAATTTCCCTCACAGTAACAGCGCGGTGGACGTGTGGAACAAGCTGAGTGAAGAGAGATCAATTGTGGCGGCATTAGGAATTTGAATTTATTCATGACAGAAAAATATGAAGTGATTGAGAGGAAGAGGTTCGCAGTCAGACAGTAAGACACACCAGCAAACTGCCGGTCACACTCCACTCAAACACACACATACACACATCGTATACACACACCCACACTATTCATATGCACACACACACACACACACACACACACACACACACACACACAAGGTCAGACACACACACACACACACACACACACACACACACACACACAAGGTCAGACACGCATATGCAACACACACACACACACACACACACACACAAGGTCAGACACGCATATGCAACACACACACACACACACACACACACAAGGTCAGACACGCATATGCAACACACACACACACACACACACACACACACGCAACACGTGTGCACGCACACCAGTGAACCCTACCTACATGGCAAATGTCGCTGGGTGGCTTGTATTAATCATGTCCTTGTTACGCCATTGAAGCTGTAACGATAAAAATCCCATAAATAGATCATGTTTTAATATAATCCCGAGCCTCCTCTTCCTCATGCTCCATAGTTCACACACTCTACGGCTGCCTCTCCCGCCCCGCTCAGCCACAAGCAATTAACGCAGTATGTCGCACCTTGTTGCTTTTTCATCCTAGGAACAACGTCTCGTCCTTATACTCGATGACTATTCCTTGCCACTTGCATATACTTGGATAAGAAGGATCGCCAGCGAGCGAGGCTGGCGTGTAATCGAGGTCTGATGTCATAAGAAGTTGCCATAACGCGGGCCATCAGCCTCTGTCCTCCCGCAAAGGAGATCCCATATAAAGCTGATATAATGGCGAGGATACATCAGCCGCAATTGATCCTCGACTCCAGGCAAGAACAGGACAAACCGCCACCTAACGGTACGGTTGATAAGCTGCTTCTGAGATCAGCAGATGTGATCCCTACTGCAAGTGTTATGATTTGCTGCTCTTACGTCATGCGCCATTGATCGGGAAGTGGGTGAAGATGATGAGAAGCAACGTTGATGCTTGGGTACGATATTCTTATTCTTGAAGCTGTAATCATCGGCCGTATGAATGTCTGAGCTGCTTTCGTATTGATCTCCACGGGAAGATAATCTTCGTGTTCCCCAATCAGACAAGATTAATTGTTCCGTGCCAGCCATTCCTTCGCTGATGGAGACGTCTTCAGAGCCGGACTCCTTAAATCACCATCCAGAAGGACGTTGCCACAAGCACCAGGGCTCTTGATGTGATCGGTCCTCACTTACCCATCGTTGCCCACTCTTGAGCGCCACTTAGTAATATTAAAAAGTCTCCATCAGTATGATCACACAGTCTAGAACACTGTCAAGATCTTTGATTCCCAGGAGGATGTAAGTGTTGATGAAGGACCCGTCTGTCTTGGGTGTCAGCTGTTGGTGGGATATTCTTTTGCATGTCTTTTTCTGTCGACCTTGAAACCGCTTCCTCCAGTCTACCATCATCTGCAGCGATGACTAATGGAGGATAATCTGACTTTATCTTACCAAAGGCGTCAGACGGACGTAGCTTTATCTGTGTGTGTGTGTGTGTGTGTGTGTGTGTGTGTGTGTGTGTGTGTGTGTCCCAGTAAGGCAGTGTCCCTAATCAAAGCGTTATAGCTATTTTCCGTAAGGCGAGGTAGCGTCAAGAACAAGCGACCAAACCTTAGAAAAAAATCCTCCATTGGCCCTTTCTGTTCCTTCCCGACGGAAGTGGAGGGAACAATCTAAAGGGGTAAACGAGGGGCTGGAAGGATGGGGTGAAACATGCACTGAGTGCTCTGGGCCTAACATGCAAGAGGGTGTGAACCTTACGTGAGAGCGATGTGTTATACAGGGAGCGACGTTCCGTCAATGAATGGGCTGAACAGGGCTTATGAAGCGGTCGAAGAAAACCACGGAGAGGTCTGTGGGGCTTGATTGTAAGTAGGAGGTTCTGGATTTTTTGCACTATACATGACATGACATGTGAGCGAACGAGGTCATTACTTCGTGTGTTCTGGCGCTACCTCGCTTACGCGGGAAATATATATCACACGCTTGCCGTTTCCCGCGTTAGCGAGGAGGCTCCAGGAACAGACGAAGAAAGGTTACATCCGCTCACATCAACTCTCTAGCTGTCATGTGTAATGCACCAAAACCACAGCTCCCTATCCACAACCAGACCCTACAGACCTTTCTATAGTTTACCTAGGCGGCTTCACATGCCCTGGTTCAATAGAGTGACGGTACGTCGTCCCCAGTACACCAAATCATTCCAATTCATTCTGTCCCGTCCTTCATGTTTTCAGGCCCCGATCGCTCAAAATCGTTTTTCACTCCATCCTTCCATCTTCACTTTGGCCTACCCGTTCTCCTTGTTCCCTCCACTTCTTATACAATTATCTTCTTTGTCAACATTTCCTCACTTCCGTATGTCCAAACCATTTTAGCATAACCTCTTCAACTCTCTCAACCACACTCTTCTTTATATTACCACACCTCTCTCTTACCCTTTCATTAATTATTTGATCAAACCACCTCACACCACATTCTGTACTTAAACATTTCATTTCTAACACATCCACCCTCCACACAGCCTTATCTATATGCTTTACCTCGCACCCATATATTATTGTTAGGACTACTATACCTTCAAACATACCCATTTTTGCTCTCCCAGTAACATTCTTCCAACACATTCTTCAACGCTCCCAGAATCTTCACTACCATATACACTCCAAGGTGTCTAAAGCACTTCACTTCCTCCAAGTGTTCTCCATTCAAACTCACACCGCAACTAACCTGTCTCTCAACCCTGGTTAACCTTATAACCTTGCTTTTATTCACATTTACTTTCAACCTCCTCCTTCCACACACTCCTCCAAACTCTCCTTTTTATCTAGCATTATCTGCTTGGTCATGGAAACTACTTGCCAGTGCTTCACCTCAGTATATAACAACATGTATGCTGTCGTATGTATAAATGTTTTATGTCACCATAGCAAGGTAAAACCACGAGGGCTGAAACATGCAAACTATGCAGAAATGTGACTGATTTTCTTTGTGATGAAGCTCAATAATCTTTTAGATTCTCATTACTCTGTACCAGCGGCCTCCTTTGGAAGGAAACATGGGAAAAAGTATCTTTTAGTCATATCTGTAAATGGAATTTTAAATTTCTCATTACTGTGAATGCAACACGTTTGAAAAGGATGAACAGTGCACATCAGCACATCGATGAGAAGTAATCTGAAGAACACTTCTGAACAAATGAAGAACATTAATTACATTATACTTCAGAGGGGCATCGTTCATTAAACATGAGGGACATACAGAGTCCAGGTTCTGATGCTTCCTCACAAGGATTACATTTCGTTGTAAGGATTTTCAGTCTTTGTATGAGGTTGCGACAGCACTCATACAATGCAAGGTCGGTTATTGAGCAGTTACAGACGAATACATGAGGGGGAGATGAGAAAGGAAAAGAGAGGAACTTGTTCACTTACAAGCACGTACGACGAAATTTGACCAAGAGACAGGGCTAACACGCAGCGCTCACCACAGAGATGATCTATGGTTATGAAGAATGGGGCGTGTGAATTACGTGCTGTCATGTGTTATGCATCTAAATGAAGAGATTGTATGCTTGTGGACTGAAAGTTAGAAGCCCATTCATGGGTAAAGCAGTTAAAAAAGGCAGCTACTAAGGCCAAGGGAGTGAAACTTAACAACCAATGAAGTGTTGGGCCACTCCGCAACTGCAGCTAACTCTCCCAAGTTATCAAGGAGGGTAGTGCTAGTAACATACATCCCTGGTCAGTGACTGCCTACCACCTACTACCTGCGAAAGAGAATAAATGGGGGAAAGGTTAAGAAAAAAAAAGGAAGGGTGGGGAGAGGAGGATAGCTGACTACAGACGAAAAGGGGGAGTAGAAGGATAAAGGAGAAGGGAAAGAGGTGGACGGAGAGAGAACCAGGCGAGGCAGGGTATGAGTGCCAGGGGTCGCAGAGTAATAAGTACGTCGTGAGTGTGTTGATGGCAGGAGTGCTGGTGTCGGACGCCGTCCCCCCGACTGTGACAGCGACAGCGAGGGTCCTTCTTCGCTCTAACGTTCCCGCTTCTTTTTAATCTCACACCTGAACTTAGCCTCATGAGGCAATACTCGATGGTGCAGCTCGGCTCGGCAGCCCTCGGCCAGGGATGCGAGCGGCCCAGGTATGGAAAGAAGAGGTGCAACGAGGGAGAAAACATTATAGGATAGGAGAGTATGCCTTAGCAACTAGGGAGAGAACACTGTCACCGTGAGAGAGGGACATGTGAAGAAAGCTCTGGGGAGGAAACATGATAGCGAGGGAGGAGGGAGTGAAGAGAAACAGCGAGAGGGAAAATGTAAGCGGTGGGGCGAAAGAACATCACGTCATGGGGAACAGAAGTGTCTGCTGTATTAACGACGGCAGTCACATGGAGGACGAAGAGGGACTCTACAGAAGCAGTGTAGGAGGCAGTATGGTGACCTATGGGAGGCAAAAACAAGCTGCTGAGGTAGATATAGGTTAAGGACGAGAGACTACAGCAAACAGAAAAAGATCAGAATAGAGAAAAAGCAGTGAATAAGAGAATAAGAAGAGACGAACTTGAGGAAAAGGGAAAGGTAAAGGAGAATTTAACTACAGATTAGAGGAGTTTTTGACGAAGAAAGAAGTGCTGTGGTGAAACGGAGGTTGTAAACAGCACTGGAACACGAAGAAAGGTTGAAGAAGTAACATGTAGAACGAAAGGTAAGAGATGACACTGCTGAGAGAACAGTGGAGATGAAAAATTAGGAGAACCCGGTACATTGTTCGTCACTACCTACCACCAGCAACCCGGTCACGCACTTAATGTTTTTCTATCACCTGTCCAGGCCTTAATCCTGAAACACAAGTGGGTCACGACCACCCTCTGGGCTACTTTGGACTGGATGATAGAAGCGATCTATGTGTGATTCCAAAGCTCTAATTATAAGTTATGGAAATACCATATTTTCTCTGTTGAAAAGTGGAACCTCAGACGTCACGAAAGGATGAAGGAAACTTCTGTAGGGTTTTAGAAAGAGAAATCTGAAGGAATTCGATTCAAATTATTCTACGTCTGCCTCACCAGCATAACTCTTCCCAGTCTGAAGTCATACAGGCGGTTGTGTCGAGACAAGACAGATCAAGCAAGAGAAGATGGAGCGAACTTCAAAGAAGTAGGGGGAAAGAAGCTATGGGTCGTCAGCGTCTGAGTGTACTTGGTCTTACGCTGAAGAAAGGAAATCGTTAATACAAAGGAAGGAGAGCGCATAAGACAGGGCTTAACCCTGAGGGCCACAACCGTTGTTAGGAAAGAGAGAGAGGTTGGGCCGCTACCAATTACTGAGACAGATCGGCCAGAGAGGATGGTAATTATGAGAACGGAGTCTCAAGGGTTACAACAGAAGATTTCTCAAATTATCTTGGAGAGGTTGACCTGAGTTAAGAAACACACGACAAGTTATCAAGGGCGGGTCTCACCCGGAGGAAACCCTCACCGGTGATCCGTCAGGAGGCTAGATTTAAGTTGCCGAAGGAAATGGGAATTGAGGAGAGACTGGAGGGCCTTGGACACACTAGATGCCAGAGGAACACGAAACTAGTAGGAAGGGTTTGAACGGTCACCATTCCTCGGTATATACCATACCAGTGAATAATCCCATGAAGAAGGAAGCGTTTGCCGTTTTCAAGAGATTACAGAGTTTCAGGATTTGTAGGAGATGCGCCATGAGGTGAGGAGTTGTTAGTCGTCCAATGTGAGAAAAATGAATAAGTTTTCGTCAGAAATGAGAAACGAAGTAAAGACGTCCCAGTGGTAGAACAGATTTTGTCACATTTTCTTTCGTAAAAGAACGTTTCGGCTTATAGCTAACATATGTACAATAATTGCGGGTGGAGAAGAAACTCGAACGTAACTTGAAAGCGAACAATTTTTTTTCACACCTGATACGCCAGTTTCCTTGTCCAAATGACCTCAGCGCGGAATTGGTTGTGCGACGGACTGTAATAAGGAAGCCTTAGAGGAAGAAGGGATATACACCTTCATTCCGGCACCGAAAACCTCTGTTATACATTCAGCAGAAGCAGAAATATCACCCGAGGTGAGGAAGTGATCTTCGCAAGATAAAAGATAAATGCTCCCTCATTCAGTTCAGTCACTGCTACAAAAGTGCTAATATCAGCGTCTGGAGGAGGCAGCCGTAGGTGGGATTGCTGCGAGCAAGAAGACCTGTACAAAAGTGTTGTCAAACCAGCCGGACGAGGGCGAGATTATGTGACTATCGCGAATAATTGAAGGTGAAAAACACATCGGATTTGGATGAATGATGGTAACAGTCTGGAATGTACGGGAGTTAGGGGTGCTGGGAATTAGCTCTAGAACATTAAGCTTTAGCTGCCATTTGTGTGAGAAGATTTAAACCATCACCTCAACCTTACGGTGAAATCCCCTACGCTGAGGACCTTCGCTTGAGGCAGAGAAGGGTGAGTGTCAGGGCCTCCAGCCAGGTGTTTAGGTGGTAAAAGATACGAAGTTTGTATAGTCAGGAGAGCGGTGGGTGAAACACTGTAAGAACAGATACAGCTGCTCGCCAAATCTTAAGCTACACGACGTCAAACTTTGAAGACTGGAGGTCCGCGAGGTGTGCGACCGCCGTGTTGGGGTTGGAATAAGCACAGACCCCTCCTGTGAAGTGGAATCATGAGTGAAGGTTATAGTTACACCATCATCTCCTCAACTACCCCTCACCATAATCATCTCTCGATAACAACCCTTACCACCACAATCTTCATTCATCCTCCCACTATCACAACCTTCCTCACCGTCACAACCACCTTCACCGTCAAAACCCTTGCCGTTCCTCCCATCATCAAAACCTACACCACACCTCTCACCACCACCAGCCCAGCCCTGGCTCACACACACACACACACACACACACACACACACACACACACACACCAACAGGGAAGTAGCAGCAACTCCAACACCGCCATATGAGCCGCACACGATAGAGCCATAGCATTAGCATAGCCGAAGCATATATCCGTGTCATATGTAAATACACCTATTAACGCGGCCAGACTAGTGACTTGTGGCCCGCTGTTTGCATACTGACACAGGGGATACGAACTAAAAATTGATCTTGCACTAAATCACCAATCACACGGAGGGAGGGAGAGAGAGCGCTTCAAGTGAATCACCAATCACGACTGATCTAGAACGTGTCTGGGGGCGAATCGCTAATCAGTTAAAGGTCATCGTGGGTGATGGGGGTGCGCTGGGGGAAGGAGCGATGCCCGGCTGTAGCTGCTGCGGGGAGCTTGTTGCATGTCCAACCTTGACGGCTGAGTAACAACCTCGCTTCTGTCGGCGGTAACGAGGTGCGGCCATAACTTGAAAGAAAGGAGGCAGAGCAGCCACGAAGGAAATACCTTGTATGCGGAGGGCGCGTCACTCTGCGCGGCGGCGCAGCTAATGATTCATTTGTCACGACACAGCAAAGTCATGGGTGAAGGGTTGAGGGATGGCGTCATGGGTGACGGAGCAGGAGGTGTCGTTACGGGTGGAGGGTTGAAGGATGACTTCACGGGTGAAGGACCAGGAGGTGTCGTTACCGGGGGAAGGGCAAGGGATGTCGTCACGGATGAAGGACCAGAGGATATCGTGACGGATGAAGGGCAAAGGATGTCGTCACGGATGAAGGACCAGAGGATATCATGACGGATGAAGGGCAAAGGATGTTGTCACAGGTGAAGGACCAGATGTCGTCACGGGTGACATCCCTGACGGCTGCTACACAGCTGGAGTGTCTCATCCCAGAACAAGCTATTAACTGAATGAGGTCATCCAACCTGACTCATAATGTCTGATGATGAGGTGAGATATCATACGTGTTATGGACGCCCATGATGGTCAGGGGTAGAGTGAGGCTATATGTCCATTATGTATTGCCATTCAGAAAAGAATGATAGAACGTTGAAAGCTTAATTTCACGCTTGACGACGCTGAAGCTTTAAGCTGGCCCCTCCTCGTGTGTCGAGTGTTGCAGACAAATAGTACCTCCATAAGATGATCACAAGCAACAGTTCTAATGCTTTAAAAAGGCCGTAGGTCAATCGTGCTGAACAAATTGCAACACAAATAATACTCTCCTTCATCTGTTGTTCTGACGACTCTGTCAGCCATCGTCAGTCCTGGTACCAACCAGCCAGCACACACACCTCTCATCCATTATTATTACCAGCAATCTTTTCTGCCGTGTTTAAAACGTAAAACAACGAGGTGGAGCTGACGGTTTATCAGTAAGATTATGGGTTAGGTTAGGTTAGTTTAAGTTTATTCTACAAGAGGAGTGACAAATGAGGTCTCTGTAGCATCTCGGCCCTCGCAAAAAAAATATCTGCAGCAGCTCAAGGCGAGGTGTGGAGGGCGGTGTGTGTGTGTGTGTGTGTGTGTGTGTGTGTGTGTGTGTGTGTGTGTGTGTGTGTGTGTGTGTGTGCAGGTCTGAGCGGGCAACATCCTTCCTCCTGGCTGTCAACATCATCTATTTAATCTCTGTTATCAGCGAATGATCGCTAGATCCTTATAGCATGATGAGGGACATCTACCATTACCCGAGGGTGTGACACGAGGAAAGGACCTGCGTCTGTGGTGGATTGAGAGGCAAGCGTCCTTCTGTGTAGGCTGGAAGGGGCGCGGGTCAGGTGTAGTTGGTCTGAGCGGCTTGGAGGTGTCATATTACAGGCTACGGCCACGGAATAATAATGAGACGACAACCCCAACTCTAATCGAATTAATTCCATCCTAATTTACCGCGAGGATTTGCATACGTGGCCAAGACGCATGGTGAGGGAGTGGTGAGTCTGGCTCCGCTGATGGACGGGTCATAAAGCTGTGGTGAGGGAGTGATGAGTAAGAGTTGGATATGTCGCTGTGGTGAGGGGGACTGATCATAACGCAGGACTGAGGGATGGTGAGTACTGCTATGATGAGAGATTGGCAGTAACACTGTAGTGACGGAGTGATTAGAAGAGATGTGGTTAGGAGGAGGTAGGTATCAATGGGGTAAGGGAGAGATGAGTAATGCTGTGGTTAGGGAGTGGTGAGAGCTGTGAGGGTCAGGACTGGTGATAATGACGATAATCACATCGTTACTGGAGCTGAGATCACGTATGGAACACATCAGTGTTCTGTGTATTCCTGCCAATCTACCCCATCACAGACGAACACTGTGTTACCAAGACTCTCGTGTTTTGAAGGTGCCACGTAAGGCTTGGGGAGGGTCAGCAATCACGTGAAACTATATATATATATATATATATATATATATATATATATATATATATATATATATATATATATATATATATATATATATATATATTACATCTGCTAACCGGAGGATATACAGGGCGAAGGTTGTTTTTGCGATTCCATTATGGATACGTGAGGACGTACGATTTCAATTAATCATACACAACCCATGTTACGGCGCTGCAATCAGCAGCGGGGAAATGAACTCCTTTGGAGAGCGAGGATCATCAATGAGACTGTAACTCCTTTTTTATTCACAGGAACGCACCGTCGCCGAGGGTGACCCCCTCACTCGCGGTGTGACCTCATGCAGCGGGAGTGTACAGTAACCCCTGGGGTCGTACGTGGCCTACATGTGTGTCAGTGTACATCAGTTGGTACTTCTGTCGTCCTTCGTATGTATTCAAATCGGTGTAAGTACATTTACCTGGAAGTGATCACGTATGTCTATGATTCTTTATAGGATATCCACACGCACGTATAGCCACCTCTACATGTAGCCTAAAGTACTAACGTCCTTGCCTGCGTCATGCATACCGTACGTACATGTATACATCTGGGCCCACCTGTTCATCCCAATGGTCAACACGTTACACCCAATGTACGCACCATTCTTGCCTCCGCCTAAACTGTTACGTGGTCTTCAGTGTAACTCCTTGAATATAACCACTTCATTATAACCTCTAGAATATAACCACTTCATTATAACCCCTTGAATATAACCACTTCATTATAACCCCTTGAATATAACCACTTCATTATAACCTCTAGAATATAACCACTTCATTATAACCCCTTGAATATAACCACTTCATTATAACCCCTTGAATATAACCACTTCATTATAACCCCTTGAATATAACCACTTCATTATAACCTCTAGAATATAACCACTTCATTATAACATCTAGAATATAACCACTTCACTATAACCTCTAGAATATAACCACTTCATTATAACATCTAGAATATAACCACTTCATTATAACCTCTAGAATATAACCACTTCATTATAACATCTAGAATATAACCACTTTATTATAACCTCTAGAATATAACCACTTCATTATAACCTCTTGAATATAACCACTTCATTATAACCACTTGAATATAACCACTTCATTATAACCTCTGAGATATTTTGCCTGGGGATACTTAGACAAATGGAATCATAAAGAGAATGATTTTATCATCTGAAGGTGTTACCTTTGTGAGGCCAATAAGAACGATTAGTACCGACCTGTTTCTTATTTGCTTAATGGGCATTCAGCCCCGGCGGGCAGTCACAGGCTAGGTAGTTAGTTAAGCTTCCTCTGGATCCCTCATATGTGGCTCCTAAAGCTTTGAGTGCACCCGACGCGGGGGCTGAGTGAGGTCACGGCTCACACGAGCCAACAAGACCTCCCCAAACTTGACCGCTGGTCCAGTGAACTCCACAAGGAGTGTCTGGGGGAATCTGCAGACAGTCTTGCTCTTCTTGACAGATTCTGAACCTGTCCTTATTTCAGCAAGTGTATGGCTACCGAGGACAAAAGTATCGTTTCTACATTTTCTTACAATATCAATTCTCTTTTTCTTGTTACACACGTCAGCTTTGCTTCTACCGTGGCTGGTAGTGAAGTGAATGGACGATGAGCTTTCCAAGTTTTCTTGGTCGCACTATACAGTACGTCACAAAAACACATCCAACATGTTTCATTACTGACAGGCTAGGTCTATAGTGCCGTGGGTCATGCATGACTAACGTGTCTTAATATGTGTAACCTTCCATCATCCAGCCGTCGAGGTCGGGAAGTAGACGCTTACTTGGTGCGTGTTCACCTGGACACCGAAGTGGCATTTGTGACCGGACGAACCATCCTACCCAACCCACAAAGCCAGCCAGTCAATGGACTGGTGGTAGAAGGTAAACCCAACCGTGAACGTTATCCAGTATAAGTCCGGGATGAAAAGGACGAAAATGCAAATTCTTTTATCGTCATTCATTGCAAAAAAAAAAAAAAAAAAAAAAAAACTTGTCAGTGTGTACACAGGCGAAAGCATTGGTGATAGCATGGGTGGAGGGTACAAGTCTACGGGTACGTGGTGGCAGGTATAGAGACGACTGTGGGTGCAGTACATCGACATGGAGGGTGAGGTGTGGGTCGGGATGGGTCTAGAGACACAAGAGGGTCACCTTCCTCTCACAGGAGAAAGGTGTGTAGTTACAGAGTACGTAGTGATACTGACGGTAACATAGGTAGCACATGAAGAGCTACACGATCTTGGTAATTACAGTACATTCACAAATAAATCGCTTTTACACTAGGGAATCTGCGAAAATAAAAGCATTACGGGGCTTTGAGGTGTCAGGTCTTCAACCCTCAAGGGAGCGTGAGACACACGCTGAATTAAGAGAATTGAGGGATTTAGTGCACGGGTGCGTCGCATTGCGTTGTTAATGGACTGAGCTTCATAGGGTAAAGCACTCAGGACAAATCTTGATGCTTGGCTGCGGATGACAGGCTCCTGTTTCGGTAAATTATGACATGACAGCTGGGGGCAGGATTTGTGCAAATGAGGCCATTTTTCGTTATGTCATGACGCGAGTTCACTGAGGCTGGAAAGTTGATTAGGTGTTTATAAAGAGGGTAGACAGACAGGTATGATACCTTGGTGTAATGTACATGGTAGAAATACACTGTAGGTACAGTACAGTGGCGGTGCAGATAGCTTCATGAAGTGTTCTGGTGAGGTGTGTGGTATGGTTGAAGTCTCATTACAACGTAGGACGTGTGTGTGTGTAATACAAGCGGTCGGTGAAGTACAGCGTACTGGTTCAGTCAGTCTGCTGGTGCAGTGATCGGTCAATCCACCGTCGTGCATTGGTTGAGCGTAAGTCGGTTGACAGTGACCCAACTTACTGGGTTGGCGCAACCAGATAAGGTGTTGCAGCAAGGAGTGATTTAGGACCGTTGACAGGCGCAGTACTCAACCAGATAAGAACGTGTCTTGCCTCGCAGTATAAGTGTTGTTGACCTGTCCCACACCACACGGGTGCAATGACCCGTGACGGGTGACGCGGTGTTGTGACGATGAGATCCTTGGGGTGTGTCGTGGCGTCACAGGTGACGGAGATTATTTACCTCTGTTGTTGATGAGGTATCGTTGCTGATGGTCCACCACCACATCTACCTCTCGTATATATCACGCGTAGATTATACCCCTGTATCACCTGACCCGACAACATATGGCAGTGAGTGGGAAGAAGAGAGAAGGTGGGCGTGGCCTTAGGGCGGGCGACACGCCCACACACTGTGGCCTGACGATAAGCTCATTACCATAATTAGTGCTGGAGGGGGTTGACGGTGGTGTTGTGGTGGTGGGGACGATAACCACAGTACCTGCGGTACCTATAACTTTGAGAGAATGGTCCTGTTATGTGTGATAGGATGATGAATGACGCGATATTCTGATGAGGGTAATCGTCATCACAAGGATGATGAAGATGATGATGGCACCTGGGATTACCATAACGATGATGGTGACGACGGTAATGAGGATGAGAGCGATTGATCATCATATTACAATATGGCTTGGATGGAGGCCCAGGTGCCCTGTGTCCCGAATTACAGGAGGATGTGTTTACATCATCCGATGCAACGTGTAGGATATGAGCGCAGGGCAACCCCTCTAAAAATTCGGCACATAAATCCTCCATAAGTTCGATGTCTTAGCAAGCTTGAGTAGTTCAGTGTGCCGTCGCTGAGAACTCCGCTACAACCTATACTGTATCACAAGAGATGTAAAACATATACACGTAAACTTGACCGCCAAGTTCCATCGACACCCAAGACACCTGGACCTATTTAATGAAACACAACGCTAACATATCCTATCTGCAGCTTATGTAAATTACTCTTAACAGTTAGGTTATAATGAATAATTAATCTATGTTCATTAAATTGTTTTAAGTGAAGTGAGACATTCGTCTTGATCTGATCAGACCTAAGTGTCTCAGGTACAGAAATTATAGCTGTAGTGAAATGGTCTGTCGAGGAAAACGCTTTATCATTTCATATTGGGTCAATGTGGTCAAGTAACGTTCATCGGCCAGTGTCCTTCACTGACTAGCCCTCCATCAGCCGTTGGCCTCGGCTCGCACAGAGCGCTCCAGGAGTTTGGGGTTTTCAGATCCTCACCTTCACCATACTGGGGTCGTAAAGAGGACCCAGCTCTATAATCCTGAGGTCAGGGACTGCAGCAGCGCATCGTCTTGTGGTAGGGTGACATTTGTGATAGTTAAATATGGCACAGTCCTGTGGTGGTGGCTCGTGATGGATGGGTCGCGTCTCATTGTATGAGGATAAATAACATTTGCATATTTCCATCAGTTCAAAGGCTGCCATGCGAAAAATGGCTCACGTGATGACCCCTAGTCGTACAACAGCAGTGAGGGTGGTCATGACGCACTGAGTGATAAATGGGTATGGTTTGTGCACACCATCATCATGTCATTTCCACTTATACAATAGTTATCCACCGGACTAAAAAAGAAAAAAGATGTGACCTCAGCTATGACCTTGATCTGAAGGCTCGACCTTTGGAAGGGTCAAGACTCAACACTCTGAAGATAAGACATGATTGTGCCAACTCGCATTTCAAACTTGGATGAAAATCATAAGCTTCATATCAAGCGTAGTTACAAGAGGAGAACACTGACTCCATCAGTGACCCTTGGCCTCCAGGATACCGCCCTGGCGGTGGGTCATGACATGTGGTGTAACTGTACGCAATACAGTGCCAGAGTATCATCTGAATTCCTACCCTGGTTGAAAAGCTATGGGGCGGCCAGGTCAAAATTACCGTGACCTCTACCGTGACCTTTATGTTGAAAGAACACGTCATATGGTCACGGGTAACAAACGTGTAAACTATCCTGCCAATCCCATCACTGGGTCACGAGATAAGGCGCGGACAAGAGTGTGACGGGCGCACTGACAGAAGGACAGACAATCAAGGTGATTGCTTGAGAAGCGGCCGCCTTAATAGACTGGACACTTGAATGTCTTCTACGATTTCTAAAAGTCTTTTCTACGAAAACGGGAATATTAAGCAAAGGAAAACTTGTGTGAAATCAAGTTCTTAACCGTCTTCTTCTGCATGTAAGAATTGGTAGTTATCAGGTAGTTATCCTCCTTGCAATATTGCCAAAAACGCACATTCTCGTTGAGTTACATTAACAAGTAATCAACAGACCCTATAGCTTGGACTATACAGAGGCATATATAAAGAAGAAATCATACCAAATAACACTATATCAATACTGTGTTGTCGATATATAACTGTTTGGTGATTTATATACCCATATTATAAAGACTCTCAAATATTCCTCCATGTCAAAAGATATTCCTACAGTATTTAATCATTATCATTCTTTAGTTCTTCTCTGCACCTGTATCTTACATCCTCCTCTTTCATTTGGTGAGTTGATATCGCGTACTCATCACACTCTACATCCTCTCTTCACACATTGCTTCCTGATAACCATCATCGTCTTGCAACGTCTACCGGTTATCACTCTACGTTTTCCATCGTCTTATAGACCCATTATGTATCTGTTCCTCCGTCTTGGCTGTCGTATCCAAATCCTCAGCAAACAAGAGGTTCCCACAGTAATCCCCTTCGTAACCCTTCACTTAAGACGTCCATTACCACTAGAAACACGAATGGGCTTAAAGCTGAGACTTGCAGTAATCCCACCTTCACTAGAAACCCCCTCCAAGACCCTTGTCCTGTTTTCAGTGCTGTTCTCCTCCCCAGGATGACACCGTATTTGCGATTTTAGCCATTTTCTTGGGGTATATCATCCACCATCACTACCAGCAGGTTAGATCTCGATATACTCCGTCATAAGTCTACTCAGGTGAAACAGAGTTTCATGAAATCTCTTTCTCTTCTTTTGCCAAGGCCTTCTTAACCTGCCTCATCATACAAACTGTTTACCCGTACATTTACTTTGCGTATCGACCTCCACTGTAATTATTTCAGGGGACTTTTCTCACACTTTCCTTCAAGTACTTTCATCCTGTGAACTGGAGTTTATTCTACATTAGTCTTCGCACTTCATTACAACTCAGGTCCTTGGTGGTCGTTCTCTGTATTTAGCGGTTGCCTTACCCACTGTGTGCCTTCGAAGCACTGTTAAAATCGTTGCTCTTCAGAATTAAATGTTTGTGCGCATTTACTCCCCCGTCCCCCTCCTTAAAAGAATAGGAGATGAAATGTCAGCTAGCAAATATTAAGACAGAAATGAAATATATGGATAAGGAAATATTCAGCATGGTGTTTACATCCTACATAAGCCCCAAACAAGTTATAGGTAAGGAGAAGAGGCTTCAGATTTGCCCACCATGTAAGAGAAAAGAGTGTAAGGTGATCTGATCACAATTTTTAAGTTTGTAAACCAGTGTGGTAGAGTCAACGGCAAACAGTTCTTCGAACAATGCAAGACAGACCAGCCAAATGACATAACGTGAAATCAAGCAAGAAATTGTAGGAAAAGACGTGCAGAAGGCAGTAAGGTTGGCGTTTTATTGGACGTCAAGAATTTCAGCAAAACTGAAAATGCTTCTAAAACGCTGAGTGTCTCCATGCATCAGTGGCATATCTGCAACCTGGAATGTCTCACCTTTATGAAGAGGCAGATAACCTGGCGGCTGCTCGGGCTCGACACCAGAGGTACAAAGGAGCTCTCTGATACCCATCTTCTCCTCCTGATGACCACGCTCCACTCCCCCCCACTGAACCATAAGTTATCTTCACCAATGGAGAAGTAAATAAGCCTGTCTCGTCTCTCTTGAACGAGTCCTCTGATCTCGGTCCCACCAGTGAGGACAACAGCAGGCTCTACGTCAGGAGGGTCTGCTGGATGGTCGCCGCCTCGAGCTAGAGGTGAGTCCAGCCCGACTCGGACGTCGAGCTAAATGGAGGGTTTTATCTCCTCGTTTTAAGACAATATCCCTGATGATGGAGGCCTCACCGTGCAAGGCTTCTTAGAAGGCTGCCTGCTAAGGTTGCTTCACATCGCTAATACCGAGAGAGTCCCTCTCCCTCTCCTGAAGGGTTTATATTCCCTTCTTGACCACCATGATATGATCTCCGTCAGGTAACACCCAGATAATTAATATTCCCCGGCCACACCCGCAGGAAATTGTTGGGTGGATAACATAGCAATTAACGGTGAGGAGACTTGAGGTTCACATACGAAAATTTATGAAGGGTGATCTTTTCTCATTAATTAAGTCATATATATAAACTGGTTTCTTAAGTCAGGACACTCCCTGAGGGAGGTGGTACAGGAAGAGAATAAGGAGGGTGAACTTGGCCAAGGGTCTTCCTGATGTGTGAGCTGAAGAGGTAACGGAGATTCCTGGCGTAGGGTTAGTTGTGTAGGGTTAGATGTATAGATGAAGTTTGTTCGCAACCCGTTCACTGGCACTCCCATGAAATGTTCTTTGCCTCCTACCACCTCGGCATATCTAAAAGGCATCTCAAAAAAGATTAATATTCTCATAAGAAATTCAGAATAAGACAGTAAAGATTCCTTCATAACAGAAGAGAAAAAAGATGCGCTATATCCTCTCCACGTAACACAGCAAACTGTGAATGAGTTAGATCCTAGCAAAGATTGTCTGAGTAATGTCGTACACATCCTCAACAAACGAGGGTACTGTCAGGCGCTCTCCTCACACATATACCCTCCGTCCAGTGGATCAACGGTGTGAGGCAGAGGCGTGTTCACGCACACTTCTCTTCCTTTCCCTGGTGATGATTATTTATTCATCTGGATGGCAAAGCCGTCACTGTCAACGGCACTGATTCAAACAGTGAAGACGACGATACACTGTTCTCTGTGAGAGGTCCAGGAAGACCTTGTCTCTGCCTGCCGACGTTCTTGGTGAAGGTCTCTCGATCAAAGATTTAAGATCAAAAAACATTTTTGACGACTTGGAGGATAACACGCTACCCAGTCGGTTCACACACTAGGTGAGGACAGTAACACCTAGACGAGACTCTTGCTCAAGCATGCGGTTTATAGAAACCAGTGGGTCAGACACAGTAGCCTGTTGTCGCCCAGATCTGGCTTGCGGTGTAATGAGCTCACCTGATCTATTTGGTGTTGCCGTTAGACGTCTTAGGCTGAGGTATGTATCATGAGGAACGATAGTGTAGTTCGCTGTCTTGCTATATAGATATGAGACTCGCTACCTGAATGCTAATTATAAGTGGTCCGGAGAACAGCCTCCCTAATGAAAATAGTCGTAGTTGTAGTAATAGT
This sequence comes from Panulirus ornatus, assembly GCF_036320965.1. Lineage (NCBI taxonomy): Eukaryota > Metazoa > Arthropoda > Malacostraca > Decapoda > Palinuridae > Panulirus > Panulirus ornatus. Next base: position 10,075,059 of record NC_092260.1, on the reverse strand, counting down.
AACAAGAGTAGCCGTAGTGGTAGTAATGGAATAAGTAGTGGTAGTAACAGTATAAGAAGTAGCAGTAGTAGTTGTAGTAGTGATAACCTCCTTGAAACTTACAAAGATAACTTATAGTGCCAGATTCTGTACTGCGAACAAACCAGAGTAACTGAACGAATCGTACTTGTACTAGAAGTGACAATAGTAAGTAAGGACAACAGTAGCAGTATAGAGGCATCGTCAGAAGCAGCTGGTACTAGAGGCAGTATCACATTAGTGGTTGTAGAGGTAATGGAGGAATCGTTTGTGGAAATGGTAGAATTAACAGAAGTACCATCAGCAGGAATGACAGTAGTAGTAGTAGTAGTAGTAGTAGTAGTAGTAGTAGTAGTAGAACTACAGATACATTACTGATGGTCATACTGGTGATGCTAGCACTAGCCACAGCTGCACGGGCACCACCACCACCAGCAACAACTACAACAACGACAACAGCAACAGAGACAACATTGGTAGAAACAGAATCAGCCACGACGACAGTGACGGCAGGGACAGCAGGACCATCATCTTCATCATCATCAATAGCAGCCACTACAGCAGCAGTAGCAGCAGGGGTAGCAGTGACAGCAGCAGCAACTACAATAGCAGCAGCAGCAACAACAGTCACAACAGCAGCAGGGATACTAGCAGCAGCAGCAGCAGGGATACTAGCAGCAATAGTAGCAGCATTAGCAGTCACAACACCAGCAGCAGCAGTAAGGGTACTAGCAGCAGTAGTAGCAGCATCAGCAGTCACAACACCAGCAGTAGCAGCAGGGCTAGCAGTCACAACACCAGCAGCAGCACCAGTAAGGATACTAGCAGCAGTAGCAGCAGCATTAGCAGTCACAACACCAGCAGCAGCAGGGCTAGCTAGCAGTCACAACACCAGCAGCAGCAGGGCTAGCTAGCAGTCACAACACCAGCAGCAGCAGGGCTAGCAGTCACAACACCAGCAGCAGCAGTAAGGGTACTAGCAGCAGTAGTAGCAGCATTAGCAGTCACAACACCAGCAGCAGCAGCAGCAGTAAGGGTACTAGCAGCAGTAGCAGCAGCAGCAGTAAGGATACTAGCGGCAGTAGTAGCAGCATTAGCAGTCACAACAGCACCAGCAGTAAGGATACTAGCAGCAGTAACAGCAGCATTAGCAGTCACAACATTAGCGCAGGAGCAGTAAGGCTAGCAGTCACAACAGCAACAGTAAGGCTAGCAGTCACAACAGCAGCAGTAAGGCTAGCAGTCACAACAGCAGCAAGGCTAGTAGTAACAGCAGCAGCAGGAGCAGCAGGGATAGCCTTAGGAGCAGCAGATGCAAAAATAGCAACAGCAGGAGGGACAGGAGTAGCAGCAGCAGCAGCTGCAACAATAACAGTAGGGGAGGCGGCGGCAACAACAGCAGTAAACAAAGGGCGGAATGAGAGCACCAGAGGGAAGACCTCGTTCCTCACCCATACTACCGCCACTCAGCGTCAGGACACAGGGCCTCAACCTGGCTCACGTTAGTATTCCTCCCCACACACACGCACACACACACACACACACACACACACACACCTGATATGGTACAAACACATTAATAACAGAGTAAAATACATCCGTTTTCTTATGAGTTTGGGGCTACTTAATGTCCGTTTTCTCCTCCCTCACGTCCCGCTCTTTCTTACACTGGTCTCCAGTGTTATTTCTTACCTGTATGTATTGTCTTCAATGGTCATCATAGTTCCTTCTTTTCTTTATCGTCAATTGTGGCCCTTTTTTTATTAAGTATGTGGATGCCGTCTTTAAACTTAGTATATGTGTACCTTATCTCATTCTTTTGTGTATATTCTCTACCCCAATCCCCAACCATTAACCCGTTTATGGCCAAGCCCCAAGGAGAGATTGAACAGCTGGGTTGGCTGTGGGCCGACTGTCGCGCCTAGGATTCGAGCCCGGGCTATTAAGTGTGCGATTTCACGCTAATCCCTGCAACAAAGCAATTTGAGAATTATGTTTCAAATGGAGTAAATGAGTTTATCCATCCCTGGGTCCACTCCCTGAATATATCGGCGGTCCATCCCTGGATTCACTCCCCTAATTTGACAGTGGTCCACCTCTGGATCCACTTCCTTAATGTATCAGCGGTCCATCCATGGATCCACTTCCCTAATTTGGCATTGGTCCATCCCTGGCTCTTCACACCTGATATCACCCTATCAGTCGTGCTTCGGTTCTAAGAAAACTGAGAGAAACAATAATTAGGACAGAATCGATACACTTTTAGAAGATATCAAACATCAACATGGGCTTCAAAAGGAAAGATCCTGTTTCAAGAATCTAGTACAATTCTTTATGTATATAATGAGAATCCAAAAACCCTCAGATGTTTTATACTTAAACTCTCAAAAAGCATTCGACAAAGTCCGCATAAAAGACTATAGAGGAAAACTAAAGCTCACAGCATAGGAGATCGAATTTGCACAAGGCCATTGGACTGACTCACAGACTAGAAACGACACATAATATTAAATAGGAAACCATCCCGCTGGCTTCACGTGACAAGTGGGGTGCCCCAAGGCTCAGTCCCAGAACCTTCAGTTTTCATTACTCATATCCTCGACTGAGAAGAATTTCAAAATTCTCTCTTGACATGAAATAATGAGATATAACCTTGTCGTCACAGGAAGGCAGCGAGAAGATTCAAAGTGAGACAAACTGATGGAGTTGTCAGAGAAACGGGAAGTTGACTGACTTCACTGTATAAAAATGCGAAGTAACGCATTATAGGTGAAGCTTATGCTACCTAGTGTATGGCAGCGGCGGCGGAGGTAAGTTCATCAACCCTGATGGTCACTTCCATACATGAAAACAAGAGATAGATGGAGTCTGTTCATTGCCCGCTCCACTTCCCGTGTTGTATCCGTGGTGGATGGAGATGACCTCCGTTCAGGACCATTCACTGTTTGTCATCGGGAGTTGGAGAACCTATCCATTCTACTGGTCCACTCCTGGTATGACACCAGGAGGTGATGGGATCTGGTCCAGTCTCTCAGTTTAATGCTGTATAATACTGGGAGAGGGGAGGAGGGGTGTGGGGGGAGTTGATCAACTGACCATTCCACCCATTCCTGATATGACATTATGGGTCGGGGAGATGGTGATCCATCCCACCGGTCACTCCACGTATGACAGGGGTGGATGGGGAGTTGATTCATGCCACGAGCGTTGTGATGGTGAGGGTGGGAGACTATCCAGGCCATGGGTCCGCTCTCCCACACCCCACTTTCCCCCCTCCTCTCCCCGACCCAAGTTAGTATTCCCTCCGTTTCAGCCCTCACAACCCCCCACACCTGCTTCGGTACAAAAACATTACCATCATAACACAGTATCCATATATTTCCTTTTATGAGCGCGGTACCACCATTGGGGGAGTGACGTATCCTGTTCTGATGGTGCAGAGACCCGTCCTCTCTGGTCACACCTCCTGCACCAGTGTCGGCGAGTGATGTATCCTGTGTTGATCGTGCGCAGACTTCTGCTCCTGCCCGTCGCTCAGACCTGTGTTCTTGCCGGGGGAGTGAGTGACACATCCTGCTATAATGGAGTGGACTCCTTCACCTTGGCCACACCTGTACAACAGTTGGGTAGTGACGTAGCCTACATGTTGGTGCAGAGACAGACCCCTCCTCCTCCTCCTCCTCCTCCTGTTTGAGAGTAATGTATCTTGTGTTGATGGTGTACACTCTTACCCATAGGTCACACCTGTATCGGTGCTGGGGAGTTATGTATCCTGCTATGAGTGTGCGGGGACTCCTCCTGAACCACACCTGTACCGCTGCTGGAGATTGATATATCCTGCCATGATGAGACGGACTCCTTCACCTCGGTCACACCTCCTGCCTACTGTTGAGGGAGTGATGTATCCTGCCATGATTAGGGTAGGCTCTCCCCCGTCGGTCACACACACCTGCGCTCTCTACTCTTATTTGTCACTTGACGAATCCTTGATCACAGAGGCCTCGGGGTGCCCTCTGGACTTGCCACCTATATCTGTCTATCCCGTGGCTCTAAAACATATATTTAAGAGCCTTTTTTTTTTTTTGACGCCTTACTCAAACCCCACCGGAATATAAAAGCACTAATTTCATGACGAAACGCCGTCTGATAGAGAAATGAAAAGAACATCAAATCTTCGCTGAACAATGGCATTATCAGATCAATTAGCTGGCATCTGGCCGGTCGTAGGCTGGACGCGATAGTGACATTATAACCTTAACTACGGCCACGACTCCTCAACTTGGCCTGGACAACAAGGTTGTTACAGCCACACGCACCGTCCTCGACGGCCCGTGGAAAGCGTTGGGATAAAGGCGGTATTAGCATGGAGATGTCAGGAATGCCGCTGCAGACCGAACGTAGGCGAATATTCAGTGATATTATCAACTCATCCATTCTGAGTTGACATTGTCAGTCGGGACGGGTCTGAATAATAGGCATCAAATTGAGCTAATTTGCGGGTATCGTTAGGCTCTTGTTCCCTCAGCGGGGGGTCGGCGGCGGAGGCGCTGCGGGCCCCCGCCGGCACTGAGGGGCGCCTGCAACCCGCTCATCCTCCGGACCACCTCGCTCCCGCCCCACCGCTCCTGCCTGACGCTCCTCACCAGCACACGACCGACCCCACCACCTCCCGACTTCACACAGTCTTTTAATTCTTGCGTAAGAGGGTGAAAAATCACTCTCCACACAAACAAGATAATGCTCTTAACTCTCATGTGTTCGATTCAGTCAACTCAGGAAAACATGTGTGATTAAGCGTCAGTGTGTGTGTGTGTGTGTGTGTGTGTGTGTGTGTGTGTGTGTGTGTAAGCTGTGAATCCTGATGGTTTGATTTACAGTCGTTGTTTACCCTCCGTTATCTTGTGTTATGTGGCCTGGCAGTGACCCAGCTGGAGCTGAGGTGGATCCATACCGTCAGACAACAAACGGGAGAAAGTTGTAAAAGCGAAGATGAGAAACTGTGGCATTGATACCTGAATAAAGAGGTTGATGCCCAGGTTTATTTAGGGCATAACATTACATCTGATCAACCAAAAGCCCAACACGTTCCTCGACCTCCTTGTTCTCCGAGAATTGAGATAATTATCACCCCCCTGAACCATCGAGTCCAAATGATGACTGGTCACAGGAGCTGTGGAGTGCCCCAGAGACGCAACTCTAGTGTGACATTGTTGCCGGAGTTCAGGGCCTCGAGGGTCATCAAGGATCCATCTGCAGCGCCGCCGACGCCATCCCAGAGGTCTTTATTAAGTGGACCAGAAACAGGTCCTCGAGGATCAACTCCTGAAGCGGTTCGGACTGAGTTCGAAACCTGGATAAGAATTTAAAAGGGTTTGTATCCTGCGTTTTAAGTAGGATTTGCAGGAACTCTACTGGCTGGGTTCGAGTCGAGGAAATTATGGCGGCGATTCAGGGTTTGTAAAATGGTGCTGACTCATTTGTGGTCGGAAGGAACGGGTTTTAGGTGAAAGAAGCTGATGGCGTCTCAGATTAGCCTGGAAAAGGTTTGAATGATGTTGAAGTTTCGTTAGGGAGAATTTTACCTTACAGGATTATGGAAATTTACCACCTCGATAGAAATCTGCGTTCAAGTACGCTCAAGGAAGCTCACAGAAGCAGTCGGGGTGGAAGGGTTATGAGGCTCCGACAAATCAAGATGCGAGGAGTGTTCGTTGTGGTGTGACTCACCCATGAGCAGAGTTACAACGGGGCCGCGGAAGGAAGGAAGTCTTCTTCGGTTTGTCGAGCGTAAGTTGCAAGGAACATAACCTGCGTCTGTGTTACACATCGCGGCCGTTATGATTGTGGATGGCTCGCTCAGGTGCCTTATTACCGAGGTAAGCTGAAGGTATCATGGAAGATGCCGTTCCTGTGCGAATAGGTAAGAGAAGCGGGTGACACAGGTCCATAATTTCAGTGTATCGCGAGCTGCTACTTTATCCATGATTGAATGTCTACCTTAAGGGTATGCAAGTCCCAGAAGGGCAGCTTCTAGCACTTGACTCCCGGCCAGGTGGAGTTGTCAGCACTAGTAAGATACTCAGCTAGGTAGAGATGCCAGCATTTGTTAAACTCCCAGCTAGGTAGAGTTGTCAGCACTAGTTAGGTTCCCAGCTAGGTAGAGCTGCCTACAAAACTGTTATACTCCCGGCCAGGTAGAGTTGTCAGCACTAGTTAGATCCTCAGTTAGGTAGAGTTGTCAGCACGAGTTGAATTCTCAGCTTGGTGCCAGCACTAGTTAGGTTCCCAGCTAGGCACAGTTGCCAGCCCTTGTTAGGTCCCGAGCCAAATGAAGGTGACAGGGCCTGATAGACTGTAAGTCAGGTAGAGTTACCAACATCTAGTAACTCCTGACAAGTAAGAGTTCCTCGCACTCCTCTTCTACCAGTCGGTTAGAGTCGCCAGGGTTGGCAGCTCCCAGCCTGGTAGTGTTGCCCAAACTGACAAACTCCCACCCAGGTAGGGTTGCCAGCACCTGGTACGCTCTCAGCCGGGTGTTGCTGCTGGAGGTGGGAAGGGGGAGGCAGGTGGAGGTAATGGAGTGGGCGAGGTGGTTTACTTAACACGGGTATGTTGGTGGAGCGGGTTTATCGCCGCCCATCAGCGCCGGTGCCGTCCTCCTGGGGCGGAGCTGTGGGTGGCCCGTGGAGACGCTCGCCTGCTGCAGTTATTGCTTAATTTACCTGTTGTTGGCTTAACCTGCTGGTGCAGCACGCTGGTTCCTCTTCAATGAGCGACGCAAATCTAATAGTCTATCATTTTGCCATAATTCTTCTTACATGAACACTCTCTTTGGTGTGCCTTTGTCTTTGGAGCTCTCCACCTCTCCCTAATGTTCAGTTCTTAAATCACAGATTTCTCGCTGGGTATTTCATCCTCCCTTACATCAAATGAAATGCCTGTTTTATAGATTCAGTTACATGTGTCTGAATACATATATCACAGATCAACCCCCGGTCAGTGGGAATTTGTTCCGTTTGACTCGAGATCCACAACACAGTACAGCACCTTCATGGAAGAAGAGGTTGAGGTACCATTGTAGTTGATTAGAGAACAAATGTCCCTCGACGTCTTGTATAACCTGTATGGTTTCTTAATGAGTGGTTTCCTGAGACTGTTCGTACAATATCCAAAGGAAGAAAGGAGTATTAGCCAATTAGCTCTGTTGCGTATTCAAATGAATCTGTAAAGATGTGATCGTCTGACTGTTACAGACTGTCGCCGGTCACATCTGTAAAAGTGTGACAGACAGTTTAATCAATTACTCTGCTTTACGACTGTTGTAAACTCCTTTGGCTTGTCTTCCTCAGTTGCGAATATAATGATCGTAGATGCAAGGGGGGTACGTCTCCGTGTCGTGCATACCACTAGCCTATACCGTAGCAGGGTGACGCATGTTGAGCCTTCTCCCCACACCCCCGTGATGCCCCGCGTCTTTTCCTACCACTGAGACACTCCCTCGCCCTAGACTTCCACCTCTGTCTCTGTCTTTTCCTGTGTCTCCTTCCATCTAATTTAGCCACGTGCACATTCGGTCAACATGCTCCTCATCCAAGCTTCCCACATGCCCCTCTCACCTTGCACCTGAATCTTTCAATTTAGTAACAATCTTATTATAATATGCTTTTCTCTCATACTTCTATTACTGTGTACTTCCTCTTCACTCTCCACACACACACATCTCGACGACCTGTCCCCTCTGCTTGCATCTTCAGGAACACTTGCTTCGGACACATATTGCATCCCCTTATCTGTGTCCGTAGAACTGAACATCTCAGGAATGCCAAGGCACCCTATATGCTTCATACAGGCAACAATATAGTATCGCTACACTTCCAATGCTTTGCAGTTTAAAACAGAGGACGGAGAGTTTTGATATTTCATTCCAGGGTTTCGTTACGTAATGGAATGTCTAGTTTCCTTAATTGACAATGACGGTTCACGAGATGGGTAAGCTGTCGAGTACGACTGATGGGGCGAAGGGAATTCCCTTCATGGAATTATCAGATACTTCTCTACTCTTACTGTCTGACATCTGTTGTTCTAAACACTTCCTTGTGCCTGCAAGCAGAATATACCCGAATATTTGATACCTATTCAAAAGAAATAGGAATGTTATTGAAGTGACATGAAATATATAACAATCAGTAGAACATCAGGAAAATCTGGTAGCTGGCTCCTTCTCAGATCAGCATTCTCTACCAAGGAGATGCACCAGTTGTTTTCGCTTAGTCACAACGTACGTGGGCGGAGTGAGATTCTTTATATCTGCGGTCTGGTGAGAGGCTGGTCAGTAGGTGAAGGCACGGCTGCGGTCTGGTGAGAGGCTGGTCAGTAGGTGAAGGTATGGCTGCGGTCTGGTGAGAGGCTGGTCAGTGGGTGAAGGCATGGCTGCGGTCTGGTGAAAGGCTGGTCAGTAGGTGAAGGCATGGCTGCGGTCTGGTGAGAGGCTGGTCAGTAGGTGAAGGCACGGCTGCGGTCTGGTGAGAGGCTGGTCAGTAGGTGAAGGTATGGCTGCGGTCTGGTGAGAGGCTGGTCAGTAGGTGAAGGCATGGCTGCGGTCTGGTGAGAGGTTGGTCAGTAGGTGAAGGCATGGCTGCGGCCTGGTGAGAGGCTGGTCAGCAGGTGAAGGCATGGCTGCGGTCTGGTGAGAGGCTGGTCAGTAGGTGAAGGCATGGCTGCGGTCTGGTGAGAGGCTCGTCAGTAGGTGAAGGCATGGCTGCGGTCTGGTGAGAGGCTGGTCAGTAGGCTGTGGTCTGGTGAAGGCATGGCTGCGGACTCCGTCTCATACGAGAACTTCATTCATTTACTTTTCTTCCATTGCTTTCGAAGTGATGCATAAATGACATGAATGAATTTAACAGAAAAAGTAATGGAAAGTATACCGTAAATGTAAGATAATGTAGGGAAAGAAGTGCCAAAAAAGTAAGCAAAAAAGAGAGTAAAGATGATACAGCTATGGTGAGATCATCCCAACATGCCTTGAGAGTCAAAGAAAACTGGTTGTCACATATAAAGATGGTGGGATAGTTTGCATCCCGGCTACTTGGTTGCTCGTGGGATAACAGTTAAGAGTTGATGAGCTACGGCCAATAGCAGGCCTTATCTGAACACGACCATGTACTCAGCACAGTGGTGTGCAGGTTCACAGAGCATTATAATGTTAACAAACAACGTATGTAAACCCGTTGTGGCTGCATATACTACATCGTCTCAACCTGCGGTCTGACTTACAACGAAACATCTTCGTCTACAGATTTCCTGTACTCAGAGATGTCTTCATCATGACTGTGCCATTTTATGATACTGTCAATAAGGTGAGGACGATCACTTAATAAGACACGACACGCACCCAATTTTCTCTTGACTATCAGGAGTCATGAAGACACGATCTCTCTATAGCTGCATCATCCCTACTCTTATCTCCTCAGTGTCTGGCGCTTTTCCAACCCCCACGTCATCTTATCTTCATGACAGGTTTCTTATTACTTGTACCACACTAGATCGAACCTCACCTTCTATCAGACCTGCCAGCGAGGTGGTTCATGAGCTTCCCCACGTCTCATTTACTTTGCTTATATCAACACACAGCACCTGCTTGCCTGCCATTCAGTTTATCAGTCTGCGTCTGAACGTGCGTTACCTCGTAACTGCCTGAAAACTTGCGACTTTGTGTATCTCCAACTGAGATCTGATGTTCTTTTCTTCTTCTTCTGAGGAGGAGGAGGAAGGGGGACTGGGATTAACACTCTATTTATCTTTCAAAATCTTATTTTGTAAAACTTCTTTCATGTAGTACTCCTCGGGTCTCTCGTCTTACCCAGCTTCCCATCAAACATCCGCTTATGTAGACAACCATAGCATTTACTTGCCTTTACATGACTTTACCGCCAGCTTCGTCTCCCTCTGACTTCATCTGCAAAATTATTCCATTACTAAGCAAACACAGCGCATCTGTGCCCCATGCTACCATCATTCTCATCACACCATCTTATTTATGTGTTTGGTCTGAGTTATGCCCTTCTTTCTTATATATATTATCACCACACCCACTCACTGATAAAATGGATACCTGTCCCAGGCTAGGGCGAGTGTGTGTGCTGTAAAGATATCATATGTATGAAGGGAAAATCGCACTGCAGCAGGAGTTCATACAATTTTACTTAACATGTAATTTTTCTGTACATGTGGCACGACATGTTTCGTGGAGACAATCCACCTCATCAGGTGCCAGTACTTAACAAAGTTATTCAAATTCCAACATTTCACTTGGATCCCGCCGTCTAACAACAATCTGTACAGATCAAGCGCTGTCCTCTTTGTTTGGCAGTAACCGTTGTAAAACTCTCTCCCCATAACACAAAAATGGTGACGCAAATAGTAATCATACAGTTATCACTGAACACGCTCCATAAACCCTCCTTGTTGAACTGTGTTCTTTTTCCCTCTTTTCTTCTTCTCTTCCTCCTTCATTTACGTGTTAGCAATTTTCAAGAAAGTCCATAATGGGAAATATGTATCACTTGGCCTTTAGCGTATACCATAGATTCTGTTGAAAGCCTCTAGTGTATCCCACAGATACAGTTGAAGGCCTCTAGTGTGTCTCATAGATACAGTTGAAGGCCTCTAGTGTATCCCATAGATACAGTTGAAGGCCTCTAGTGTGTCTCATAGATACAGTTGGAGGCCTCTAGTGTACCCCATAGATTACAGCTGAAGAATATTTGGACATAAAGAATCGAAGGCCCAGCTTGGGGGATGAGGGCAGGCGCTCAGCCGAAGCCTCCAGCAACTTAGCTGATAAACTGCCCGTGATGTAGAGCGACTAGCACCTTTTGTTTACATTTGTCCAGCTCGCGGTGAGGTGTCTGCAAGAGGCATTATGATGCAGACTCCTACAGATCACAGAGTAACATGTAATGGCGATCTCTTGGTTATTTCTGTAACATTCACGATCGCATCAAAATAGCCCTTAGGGAATCCACCACTTTGAGGTCATCTCCAGAAAATCATCGTACTGACCCACCGCGTGTCTACGCTGACCATAAGGGGGAGAAAAAAAAAAACGAAGATTTATTATAGTTTGGCACCTTGGGCCGACAGCTTGGTGGAGGAATGGCAAGTGATTGGAGGGAGTGAATTTGCATATCTACATGTTTAGGTACATCGAGGAGTAAAAACCTGATATTTATTGGAGCTCCTCTGACAAAGGCAGACCCGGGGAGCCATGATGTCCGAGTACATCCTCTTCCACAGTGACGTTCAGGCTAATGTGTTCACATTAGCCAGACTTGGGAGCGACCGTGGTGGACAACATAGCATTTGATCTCATTGGTTCAAGGACGGGAAGGCAACTCCCTGCGATCTGATCTCATTTCATGAGACTATTTCCCGTAAGAATTGTAGGCAAATAAGATCCTACGCATTTTTTTTTTTTTTTGTTTGTGCGTAAAACTCTCATTAAAATTTATGAACAAGAGTCGTGCATGTTACGTGTGAATAACAGTCCAGTGCAACATAATTTCTAGTTGCTTATTCATTCTTAATTTTAAATGTGGTTGTAATTTACGAGTGAAGTGCACCATGTAAACATATGACGACTGTCTATAAATTGTGTGTGTGTATGTGTGTGTGTGTGTGTGTGTGTGTGTGTGTGTGTGTGTGTGTGTGTGTATATATATATATATATATATATATATATATATATATATATATATATATATATATATATATATGTGTGTGTGTGTGTGTGTGTGTGTGTGTGTGTGTATCATCTATTATACTTTGTCGCTGTTTCCCGCATTAGCGAGGTAGCGCAAGGAAACAGACGAAAAAATGGTCCAACCCACCCACATACACATGTATATACATACACATCCACACACGCACATATACATACCTATACATCTCAACGTATACATATATATATACACACACAGACATACACATATATACACATGTACATAATTCATACTGTCTGCCCTTATTCATTCCCGTCGCCACCTCGCCACACATAAAATGAAAGCCCCCTCCCCCGCATGTGCGCGAGATAGCGCTAGGAAAAGACAACAAAGGCCACATTCGTTCACACTCAGTCTCTAGCTGTCATGTACAAAGCACCGAAACCACAGCTCCCTTTCCACATCCAGGCCCCACAAAACTTTCCTTGGTTTACCCCCAGACGCTTCACATGCCCTGGTTCAATCCATTGACAGCACGTCGACCCCATTATACCACATCGTTCCAAGTCACTCCATTCCTTGCAAGCCTTTCACCCTCCCGCATGTTCAGGCCCCGATCACTCAAAATCTTTTTTACTCCATCTTTCCACCTCCAGTTTGGTCTCCCACTTCTCCTCGTTCCCTCCACCTCTGACACATATATCCTCTTGGTCAATCTTTCCTCGCTCATTTTCTCCATGTGACCAAACCATTTCAAACCACCCTCTTCTGCTCTCTCAACCACACTCTTTTTACTACCGCACATCTCTCTTATCTTTTCATTACTTACTCGATCAAACCACCTCACACCACATATTGTCCTCAAACATCTCATTTCCAGCACATCCACCCTCCTCCGCACAACTCTATCCATAGCTCATGCCTCACAACCATATAACATTGTTGGAATCACTATTCCTTCAAACATACCCATTTTTGCTTTCCAAATTAACATTCTCGACTTCCACACATTTTTCAATGCTCCCAGAACTTTCGCCCCCTCCCCCATCCTATGATTCACTTCCGCTTCCAAGGTTCCATTCGCTGCCAAATCCACTCCCAAATATCGAAAACACTTCACTTCCTCCAGTTTTTTTCCATTCAAACTTACTTCCCAATTGACTTGTCCCTCAACCCTACTGTACCTAATAACCTTCCTCTTTTTCACATTTACTCTCAGCTTTCTTCTTTCACACACTTTACCAAACTCAGTCACCAGCTTCTGCAGTTTCTCACACAAATCAGCCACCAGCGCTGTATCATCAGCGAACAGCAACTGACTCACTTCCCAAGCTCTCTCGCCCACAACAGACTGCATACTTGCCTCTTTTTCCACGGCTCTTGCATTCACCTCCCTAACAACCCCATCCATAAACAAATTGAACATCCATGGAGACATCACACATCCCTGCCGCAAACCTACATTCACTGAGAACCAATCACTTTCCTCTCTTCCTACACATACACATGCCTTACATCATTGATAAAAACACTTCACTGCTTTTAACAACTTACCTGCCACACCATATATTTTCAATACCTTCCACAGAGCATCTCTATCATCTCTATCATATGCCTTCTCTAGATCCATAAATGCTACATACAAATACATTTGCTTTTCTAAGTATTTCTCACATACATTCTTCAAAGCAAACACCTGATCCACACATCCTCTACCACTTCTGAAACCACACTGTTCTTCCCCAATCTGATGCTCGGTACATGCCTTCACCCTCTCAATCAATACCCTCCCATATAATTTACCAGGAATACTCAACAAACTTATACCTCTGTAATTTGAGCACTCACTCTTATCCCCTTTGCCTTTGTACAATGGCACTATGCAAGCATTCCGTCAGTCCTCAGGCACCTCACCATGAGTCATACGTACATAAAATAACCTTACCAACCAGTCAACAATACAGTCACCCCCTTTTTTAATAAATTCCACTGCAATACCATCCAAACCCGCTGCCTTGCCGGCTTTCATCCTCCGCAAAGCTTTTACTACCTCTTCTCTGTTTATCAAATCTTTCTCCCTAACCCTCTCACTTTGCACACCACCCCGAGCAAAACACCCTATATCTGCCACTCTATCATGAAACACATTCAACAAACCTTCAAAATACTCATTCCATCTCCTTCTCACATCACCACTACTTGTTATCACCTCCCCATTAGGCCTCTTCACTGATGTTCCCATTTGTTCCCTTGTCTTATGCACTTTATTTACCTCCTTCCAAAACATCTTTTTATTCTCCCTAAAATTTAATGATACTCTCTCACCCTAACTCTTATTTGCCCTCTTTTTCGCTTCTTGCACCTTTATCTTGACCTCCGCCTCTTTCTTTTATACATCTTCCAGTCAATTGCATTATTTCCCTGCAAAAATCGTCCAAATGCCTTTCTCTTCTCTTTCACTAATAATCTTACTTCTTCATCCCACTACCCACTACCCTTTCTAATCTGCCCACCTCCCACGCTTCTTATGCCACAAGCATCTTTTGCACAAGGCATCACTGCTTCCCTAAATACATCCCATTCCTCCCCAACTCCCCTTACGTCCTTTGTTCTCACCTTTTTCCATTCTGTACTCATTCTCTCCTGGTACTTTTTCACACAAGTCTCCTTCCCGAGCTCACTTACTCTCACAACTCTCTTCACCTCAACATTCTCTCTTCTTTTCTGAAAACCACTACAAATCTTCAGGTTCGCCTCCACAAGATAATGATCAAACATCCCTCCAGTTGCACCTCTCAGCACATTAACATCCAAAAGTTTCTCTTTCGCGCGCCTATCAATTAACACGTAATCCAGTAACACTCTCTGGTCATCTCTCCTACTTACATACATATACTTACGTATATCTCTCTTTTTAAACCATGTATTCCCAATCACCAGTCCTCTTTCAGCACATAATTCTACAAACTCTTCACCATTTCCATTTACAACACTGAACACCACATGTACACCAATCATTCCCTCAACTGCCACATTACTCACCTTTGCATTCAAATCACCCATCACTATAACCCGGTCTCGAGCATCAAAACTACTAACACACTCACTCAGCTGCTCCCAAAACACTTGCCTCTCATGAGCTCTCTTCTCATGCCCAGGTGCATATACACCAATAATCACCCATCTCTCTCCATCCACTTTCAGTTTTACCCATATCAATCTAGAGTTTACTTTCTTACACTCTACCACGTACTCCCACCACTTCTGTTTCAGGAGTAGTGCTACTCCTTCCCTTGCTCTTGTCCTCTCACTAACCCCTGACTTTACTCCCAAGACATTCCCAAACCACTCTTCCCCTTTACCCTTGAGCTTCGTTTCACTCAGAGCCAAAATATCCAGGTTCCTTTCCTCAAACATACTACCTATCTCTCCTTTTTTCTCATCTTGGTTACATCCACACACATTAAGACACCCCAGTCTGAGCCTTCGAGGAGGATGAGCACTCCCCGCGTGACTCAAAGGCTCAGACTGGGGTGTCTAAATGTGTGTGGATGTAACCAAGATGAGAAAAAAGGAGAGATAGGTAGTATGTTTGAGGAAAGGAACCTGGATATTTTGGCTCTGAGTGAAACGAAGCTCAAGGGTAAAGGGGAAGAGTGGTTTGGGAATGTCTTGGGAGTAAAGTCAGGGGTTAGTGAGAGGACAAGCGCAAGGGAAGGAGTAGCATTACTCCTGAAACAGAAGTGATGGGAGTATGTTATAGAGTGTAAGAAAGTAAACCCTAGATTGATATGGGTAAAACTGAAAGTGGATGGAGAGAGATGGGTGATTATTGGTGCATATGCACTTGGGCATGAGAAGAAAGATAATGACAGACAAGTGATTTGGGAGCAGCTGAGTGAGTGTGTTAGTAGTTTTGATGCACGAGACCGGGTTATAGTGATGGGTGATTTCAATGTAAACGTGAGTAATGTGGTAGTTGAGGGAATAACTGGTGTACATGGGGTGTTCGTGTTGTAAATGGAAATAATGAGGAGCTTGTAGATTTATGTGCTGAAAAAGGAGTGGTGATTGGGAATACATGGTTTAAAAAGAGAGATAAACATAAGTATACGTATGTAAGTAGGAGAGATGGCCAGAGAGCGTTATTGGATTACGTGTTAATTGACAGGCGCGCAAAAGAGAGACTTTTGGATGTTAATGTGCTGAGAGGTGCAACTGGAGGGATGTCTGATCATTATCTTGTGGAGGCGAAAGTGAAGATTTGTAGAGGTTTTCAGAAAAGAGGAGAGAATGTGGGGTGAAGTGAGTGGCGAGAGTAAGTGAGCTTGTGAAGGAGACTTGTGTGAGGAAGTACCAGGAGAGACTGAGTACAGAATGGAAAAAGGTGAGAACAAAGGACATAAGGGGACCGGGGAGGAATGGAGTATTTAGGGAAGCAGTGATGGCTTGCGCAAAAGATGCTTGTGGCATGAGAAGCGTGGGAGGTGGGCAGATTTGAAAGGGTAGTGAGTCGTGGGATGAAGAAGTAAGATTGCTAGTGAAAGAGAAGAAAGAGGCATTTGGACGATTTTTGCAGAGAAATAATGCAAATGAATGGGAGATGTATAAAAGAAAGAGGCAGGAGGTCAAGATAAAGGTGCAAGAGGTGAAAAGGAGGGCAAATGAGAGTTGGGGTGAGATAGTATCATTAAATTTTAGGGAGCATAAAAAGATGTTTTGGAAGGAGGTAAATAAAGTGCGTAAGACAAGGGAATCAATGGGAACTTCAGTGAAGGGGGCTAATGGGGAGGTGATAACAAGTAGTGGTGATGTGAGAAGGAGATGGAGTGAGTATTTTGAAGATTTGTTGAATGTCTTTGATGATAAGAGTGGCAGATATAGGGTGTTTTGCTCGAGGTGGTGTGCAAAGTGAGAGAGTTAGGGAGAAAAATTTGATAAACAGGGAAGAGGTAGTAAAAGCTTTGCGGAGGATGAAAGCCGGCAAGGCGGCGGGTTTGGATGGTATTGCAGTGGAATTTATTAAAAAAGGGGGTGACTGTATTGTTGACTGGTTGGTAAGGTTATTTAATGTATGTATGATTCATGGTGAGGTGCCTGAGGATTGGCGGAATGCCATTGTACAAAGTCAAAGGGGATAAAAGTGAGTGCTCAAATTACAGAGGTATAAGTTTGTTGAGTATTCCTGGTAAATCATATGGGAGGGTATTGATTGAGGGGGTGAAGTCATGTACAGAGCATCAGATTGGGGAAGAGCAGAAGAGCAATTTGGTTTCAGAAGTGGTAGAGGATGTGTGGATCAGGTGTTTGCTTTGAAGAATGTTTGTGAGAAATACTTAGAAAAGCAAATGGATTGTATGAAGCATTTATGAATCTGGAGAAGGCATATGATAGAGTTGATAGAGATGCTCAGTAGAAGGCATTAAGAATATAAGGTGTGGGAGGCAAGATGTTAGAAGCAGTGAAAAGTTTTTATCGAGGATGTAAGGCATGTGTACGTGTAGGAAGAGAGGAAAGTGATTGGTTCTCAGTGAATGTAGGTTTGCGGTAGGGGTGTGTGATGTCTCCATGGCTGTTTAATCTGTTTATGGATGGGGTTTTTAGGGAGGTGAATGCAAGAGTTTTGGAAAGAGGGGCAAGTATGCAGTCTGTTGTGGATGAGAGAGCCTTGGAAGTGAGTCAGTTGTTGTTCGCTGATGATACAGCGCTGGTGGCGGATTCGTGTGAGAAACTGCAGAAGCTGGTGACTGAGTTTGGTAAAGTGTGTGAAAGAAGAAAGCTGAGAGTAAATGTGAGTAAGAGCAAGGTTATTAGGTACAGTAGGGTTGAGGGACAAGTCAACTGGGAGGTAAGTTTGAATGGAGAAAAACTGGAGGAAGTGAAGTGTTTTAGATATCTGGGAGTTGATTTGGCAGCGAATGGAACCATGGAAGCGGAAGTGAATCATAGGGTGGGGGAGGGGGGCGAAAGTTCTGGGAGCGTTGAAGAACGTGTGGAAGTCGAGAATGTTATTTTGGAAAGCAAAAATGGGTATGTTTGAAGGTATAGTAGTTTCAACAATGTTATATGGTTGCAAGGCGTGGGCTATAGATAAAGTTGGGCGGAGAAGGGTGGATGTTTGAGGACAATATGTGGTGTGAGGTGGTTTGATCGAGTAGGTAATAATAGGGTAAGAGAGATGTGTGGTAATAAAAAGAGTGTGGTTCAGAAAGCAGAAGAGGGTGTGTTGAAATGGTTTGGTCACATGGAAAGAATGAGTGAGGCAAGATTGACCAAGAGGATATATGTGTCAGAGGTGGAGGGAACGGGGAGAAGTGGGAGACCAAACTGGAGGTGGAAAGATGGAGTGAAAAAGATTTTGAGTGATCGGGGCCTGAATATGCAGGAGGGTGAAAGGCGTGCAAGGAATAGAGTGAATTGGGACGATGTGGTATACCGGGGTCGACGTGCTGTCAATGGATTGAACCAGGGCATGTGAAGCGTCTGGGGTAAACCATGGAAAGTTCTGCGGTGCCTGGATGTGGAAAGGGAGCTGTGGTTTCGGTGCATTATTACATGACATCTAGAGACTAAGTGCGAACGAATGTGGCCTTTCTTGTCTTTTCCTAGCGCTACCTCGCACACATGAGGGGGTGGCGATGGAATGAATAAAGGCAGACAGTATGAATTATATACATGTGTATACATGTATATGTCTGTGTGTGTATATATATGTATACGTTGAGATGTATAGGTATGTATATTTGCGTGTGTGGACGCGTATGTATATACATGTGTATGTGGGTGGGTTGGGCCATTCTTTCGTCTGTTTTCTTGCGCTACCTCGCTAACGTGGGAGACAGCAACAAAGCAAAATAATAAATATATATATAGAATATATATATTATCCCTGGGGATAGGGGAGAAAGAATACTTCCCAAGTATCACCCTGCGTATCGTAAAAGGTGACTAAAAGGGGAGGGAGCGGGGGCTGGAAATCCTCCCGTCTCTTTTTTTATTTTTCCAAAAGAAGGAACAGAGAAGGGGGCCAAGTGAGGATGTTCCCTCAAAGGCTCAGTCGTCTATTCTTAACGCTACCTCGATAACGCGGTAAATGGCGAATAGTATGAAAAACAGTGTGTGCCATTTCCCACGTCGGCGAGGTAGCCTCAAGAACAGAGGACTGAGTCTTTGAGGAAATATCCTCACTTGGCCCCCTTCTTTGTTCCTTCTTTTGGAAAACTGAAAACGAGAGGGGAGGATTTCCAGCCCCCGTTCCCATATATATATATATATATATATATATATATATATATATATATATATATATATATATATATATATATATATATATATATATATTCATTTATACATATAATTTTTCGATACTGATATAGAATAATGTGCAAATACGTGGGTTTTTTTATTGTATGTGTGTGTGTGTGTGTGTGTGTGTGTGTGTGTGTGTGTGTGTGTGCAGACAAACGAACACGGAAGGCCCTTGTGTTCTGGAGTGAATTTTGTGCTCGACCAGCTGGCCCGCCACATAATGCCAGCCTCTGAGGGGGTAAGTGTTGTGTAGTGGCCGCTGGTTCCAGCTAGACCCGAGGCAAGACTGGTAACCAATACAGTTTTATAATGTCGTCTTAATACGCAGCTCTCACCAGGGACACTTGCCCTGTAGAGCTGGCCCTCGAAAGCCGATGGTGGCTTGTCGAAGAATCTTGCTGATTTGGCTTGACTTGCTGGTCATGGCGTTCTCATTTCAAGCCATACTGGGGGCAGCATAGCGATATGTGGTGGTAATGCTTTCCTTAACTTGCTGCCACAGTCAAGATCACATGAAAATATGGTAACATATTGATCTGTAGCCAGCCCCCATGGCCCTATAGCATCAAGTTCGAAGATAGCTTTCATCTGTTCCATTGCTCACGCCTACATGGCTATATAATACCAAACTGCCCTCATTGACTGGTATACACAAGGTCAATTGACAAAATAAATCTACGATGACCTTATCTTCCGTCAGACACACACACACACACACACACACACACACACACACACACACACACAGACGAGAGCAAAACTACTTGGTGTTCGTACGACGTTAAGAGTAACACGGTATTCATTCTGTAGTGCTTCAACGGGTATAGACTGAGCTGCAGTGAACTACAGCTAACCATACAACCAATCATCACACAGTGAGGCGCACTGTACTACCCAGTACATCATGCAGTGCCTAGTACACCACCGTCACATGAAGTGAACACAGCATGAGCCGTAGGAGGTATTCACGCCCAGCAAATTACACAGGGACTAGCGCCGATGCGCTCCCCGAGCTGATCTCCACGGGTTGGTGTCCGGCAGGCGGGAGTCGTACGATGGGACACTTTGCAGAAGGCAATCATCTAAAAACCTGTGGTAAAGGAAAAATAAGCTTCATAAGTGATGTACACTCAGGTTGCAGAATGCCTCACCTCCCCAGTGGCCAAGTGACGGGATGCCACACGTGTTGTGTGGAGGCTGCCTCCCACACCTCTTGTGTCCCGGTGACTCTATCGTGCCGGTCACCTCCGACTGGGGGGTTGGTCGCATCCGTCGTGGTCCCAATGCTCCAGCGAGGGCTGTGTACTCCTGCTGGGAGTTGCTCTCACATTCTGTACCATTTTGGTCCCCCTAGCCCTAGCAGGGGTGGAGGATGTCCCATGTGTTGTAGGGAGGGTGCTGGGAGCTCTATCCTTCGTGGATCACATGATGGGAGGATGACACACTTGTTCAAAAGGTGGCAATCCGTTAATGAAGACAGTCTGCTCACGAGAGCGTGTCCTTAACGGATCCATTCTTAAGCAGCTTCTTACATCGAGATTATGAAGGAATTGATGATAGTTAATATATCTATTAGATCACCTCTAACCTCGTCTTTTCTCAGATGAACAGATGTATAAGCCATTTAGCTGGTTCTCATAAATTTTTTGTCTCGGTCAGGGAATCATCTTACTAGCTCGCCTCTGTACTCTGTCCATTCCGTCACTGTCTTTCCTCAAGTAAGGCGACCAAAACTGAAAACAATATTCCAGATGGGGATACATCTGTGACGTGTGAGGTGAGGATAATTTCCCTGGACTTTGATTCGATAATGCTCAGTCTGTGAACCTATGAATTTTGCTAACCCTTTTCACTGCTTTTATTCACTGCTTGCTAGGTTTACGTCACCTTAGGTCACCATACCAAAGTCTTTTACCTTTACCAAAGTCATTTACCTTTCGTAGCTCAAAAGAACTCGTACTGTAACTTTCATTCTCGTTTCAACTGCTCATGTGTAACACTTTACACTTATCTGTATGAAAATTCATTTGCTGACTGAGCCCAGTCCACAAGTTTGCCTTTGTCCGTCTGAAGCTGTAGACGTTTAATTGCTGTTGTACATTCATTCTGCAACATAGTATCGTCTGCGAATTTCGATATCTGACACTGCAGCCCATTATCAACATGTCTCACTCCTTATGGAAGGAAACATATTGTTTTTGCTCTCTTTCTTCTTTCTTCCAATGATCGAGTTTTTGTTCAATTCCTTCATTTCAGAGCCAATTGAACTAAATCTTTTTTTTTCTAGTCGTTTACCTCGCCTTAATTTACTGCGCAGACACAGTTCTTGTATTCATTTGCGTCATTTTCGTGTTTCAAAAGATTGTATGGGGTGAAGGGCCATACAACCCGAAAAGTATAGAATGGCCTCCTGTCCCGAAGTCTTAATCGAGGGAGAAGCAACGGTGTGGACAGATACCTTCCCAGTCCCTCCCACCTGCCTCCTGCCATGACAGGCCTAAGGCGACCTTTCACAGCGTTCTTTAGAGGACAAAACTTGCCATAGATTGCAACTGTCGTTGCCCAGGATCCATACAATTGCAACCAATGATGATGAGAATCACTCATTAATTACTACACTGATCGTGATGAGCCTTGCTACAGGGATATGTGGGCGAAACAACTGCGTTTTGGGGGGAGAGAGAGAGAGAGAGAGAGAGAGAGAGAGAGAGAGAGAGAGAGAGAGAGAGAGAGAGAGAGAGAGAGAGAGAGAGACTTGCTTTCAAGCACGCATGGCGAGAAATCGCCACCAGGCAATGCTAACGCATACACATCGCTTACCGTAAGACAATATATAGCGACGAAAAACGAGTCTTGTGAGTTACCTGTTGTGTATGTGGTGTGTATGAATACATGTCTTATGTCTCTTTCAATTTCCAGCCAAAAAAATCACAAAATGGATCTTCTTTTGAATACAAATATTTCAAGGAATAATATCCTTGTTTCCTAGAACTGATACTAAGTTTACCTGTTAGTTAAGAACCCATAGATTATGGCTGAAGTTTAGCAATATCTTTGCTGTTTACAAGAACGTAAAATGTATTCTCGTAATCACTGTTTTTCTTTTCCTTAATCTTCGTGTTCTACAGAGTTAGTGATCAGTGAACCAGCACGACGCCACGGACCTCAGCTAAACCAGTCTGATGAAATAACTGTTTCTACGCCGACCTCATCTTGACCTCATTCCATTTCCTTCGATTCCGCATGAGAACACTCACTGATAACTTCTTGTGCTGAGGCAGAGCTCCTGCAACCTTACTAACCTCACTTGACCTGTCTGACTTAAGTCGTCTCCATTGTTCATCGAGACCAGATTCCAGGATTTCACTGGACGGGAGTGGACTGGAGTGGACTGGAGTGGAGTGGAATGGAGTGGACTGGAGTGGAGTGGACTGGAGTGGAGTGGACTGGATTGAACCAATGTCGCTCCTCCTTGATGACTTTGCCAAATTTCGTTCACTCCTCTAATCTCATTAGACATCCCTGTAATTATGTTTACAGTCTACCCGCATGAACTGCTTCACTCAAGCGACTTCTCTCTCTCTCTCTCTCTCTCTCTCTCTCTCTCTCTCTCTCTCTCTCTCTCTCTCTCTCTCTCTCTCCTCATGACCCGCCTTGACCTCAGTGATTTCACAAGACTTCAGTGACCTCATCTGATCGTTACGTTTTCACGTAACTTCAATGACATTACGCGAACCACAGGAGATTACCAGACCTTAAACCTACTACAGACTGCTTGAGCTTCATGACCTCGATAACACAGGTCATCACCATCGATCTTACCATCTCCATGTCCTGCTCATGACCCAGATGACCTCGCTTGTTCTGACTAACCTTAACTATCCCCTCCCAGGCTTATCTGACTTTTATGACCTTGCTTTACCCTCTGCTGATCTTCCTCAGATCAACAACCCTCCGTGATGTCCCTTGACTTCGTAACATGTCTGACTCGATCCTCCTCCACCCCCTTTTTTTTTCCCCCTGAATGTCAATAGTTGGTCGTTAAATGTGCTGAACACGATCAGATCCCCATCAGTAAATCATGCAATCATAAACCCATCAAGAAGTGTTAAACTCGCAACGCAACTCAGTGAAACACCTAATTTCTTTTTTTTATTATTTTTTTACATTTTCCTTATTTCTATTCGACTTTCGAGTATCGAGTGTTGAGGTGCCACGCCAGAAAAATGAAAAGAACTCCAAATGGATCAGTTCCCTACATTCAGTAAGCAGGAGGAATTCCTTTTGGCGATCATCTGTGTGGGAAGGAAAGAGGGAGGGAGGTTGGGGGTGTCGTGTGGGTGTTGAGGTGTCGTGTGGGTGTTGGGGTGTGGTAGCGGTGTGTGCTGTGGTGGTGGTGGTGGTGGGTGGTGTGGGGGAGAGGCATCAACCTGCTCGTTACCAGGGAACAAGCGGCGAATGTCTCGCCTTGCCTGGGATAACGATCGGCGAGATGTTTATCACTTCACTCCTAATTTACAATCAGTGTTGCTTTAATTTATACGAGAAGGTTTATTTTCATCACATACGTTCAGATCCGAATTAGAGTGGACGACTGAGCTTTGTTGGCGGCGTCGGAGGCCACACTAACTCACGCCTTCCCGGCCACCTCCAGGTGAAACCGAGCGTGATCCGCCGACACACACACACACACACGCACACCCAACAGACTGAAATCTCCACGGTCGCTGGCATCATAGCGAGGGGTCGCTGTCCACGGGAACCAGAGGAGGTCACCTGGCGATGGCCACGCTGCCAGACGAGACTGAGGATCGGGGGTCAGATGGCAATGGCGACGCTGCCAGACGAGACTGAGGATGGGGTCAGATGGCAATGGCGACGCTGCCAGACCAGCAGCAGGGGTGAGGTCAGATGACGGACAGACGAAAGTCGGGGAAAACAATTCTCGTCTCTGAGGTGTTTCCCTCTGCACTGGAGCACCAGTAAGAGCAGCAGTTAATGGGTGAGTCGGGCACTAAACATCACAAATGTCACCATTACCTGTAACTCAACAAGAATCATGCTACAATTACTTAATTCTTTAGGAACCCATCAGCGGGATGGGGTTGACGCATAAGGCTAACTTCTACTCCATATATTTCTTTATACCTGCTCTTAGAGTCATTAAACGCGGCTAATTAATTGGCAGACACTCGCCCTGATCAGCCCAAAAGAATGCCAGTCACTCGGCCAAGCCTCTCGGCCATCGTGGCTCTGTTTTATGTGAAAACGACGATGTGATAAATCTAACTTGCCCTGAGTGGATGCTCAGGGTGGATGCTGTAAGTGGATGTCTAGGGTGGATGCTGTGGGTGGATGTCTAGGGTGGATGACAAGGATGCCCAGGGTGGGTATCATAAATGGATTATCAGGGTGGATACTATAGATATGTATATCAAGGGTGGATAATGTAGGTGGATACCCAGGGTGGATGATAAGGTGAAAGCCCAGGATGGATATTATAGGTGGATGTCTGAGGGTGGATACTAAAGGGTAGATGGCAAGGATGAATACTAATGATGCATGCCAGTGGTGGATACTATAGGCAAACATCCAAGGTGGATACTATGGGTGGATGCCCAGGGTGGATACTAAAGATGAATGTCCTGGATGGATGATGTATATGTTCGCCTCGAATGATACGACACGATACGTGTTTTTCACAAGATCTACGAGTTAGATGTTTGAGCGGATAGCC
This sequence comes from Panulirus ornatus, assembly GCF_036320965.1. Taxonomy (NCBI): domain Eukaryota; kingdom Metazoa; phylum Arthropoda; class Malacostraca; order Decapoda; family Palinuridae; genus Panulirus; species Panulirus ornatus. The sequence goes on along the minus strand of NC_092260.1, from coordinate 10,050,276 downwards.
AGAGTGGATTCTTAGGTAGGTGGCTCCTCTGTTGTCTGCCTGGACAGTGGTCCTCACCCCTTCCACGTCACGCACCACTGACCTGTCTCTCCCTCACTCTGTGTACTCCCTCAAGTCTTGAATCTCGGTTCAACTTCGTAAAAATTAGTTTGAACTCATAGTCATCGCACGTTAATGGTTCTGCTGAACATGAACGTGTGCAAAATACTTTTCCCAGCTTTCCTCAGACGAGTCATATTCCCTTATACCAGCGAGTGGATGAACATGGACAAATGCCATTACATCCCATCGAGAAGTGGCTTCTGGCTTAACTAATGTTGGGAACCTCCTGTATTGTAGATGTGTCTATAGTCCATCTTTTTTCATGGTAGCTGAGACGGCACGGGCAGCTGAATACACTAATCACATCCATTTCATTAACATTGTATACATATATCCGAGCCTAAGCCAGGTATTTATTTTACAGACTAATCCATAGGGGAGGATGAAGAGCTGGGTTAACTGTGGACCGGCTGCAACGACTGTTTCAAGCCTATGCGGACTCGACCCCGGACGGCCCGTGAATGCATCACGGACAGCAACGTTAAACGGGACACCACGAAGGTTCATCGGTAACACAACAGATAACGTCCAGTCTGATCCTCGGCTGAAGATGATGAAGGTTTCTAGTAAAATATTCCCATTGATTCCTACATTCCGTTCCATTCAGTACGAAAACGCTATATTCAGGTTTCAAATTTAACATACTGCAGGGTTTGACTCATGTAGGCTACACAGGGGAACCGTATTACACCATGAAACCTCAGCAGTAGAGGTCAGTAGATAGAGCAGCGTTGAGGCTGATGAGGCAAGTAGATGAGGGCAGAGAATTAACCACTGTTACACTATCACGACAGGTGAATCATGGAATATGACCCATGATACTCCATAGTCCTGTACCACTAGTAAAAGGATTCAAGATCTTGTGGTCTCTCTCACAAAGGATTCAAGATCTTGTGGTCTCTCTCACAAACGTCTCAGACAAGTTGGTCAAGGTGACGCCTGAGCACACACCAACACTGGATAAAGAGGCTGTTGAGCAGCGAGAGGAACGAGCAGATTTCCTTGAAGCAATTAAGAAGTGCAAAAATGAAGAAAGTAGACAAGAGTAGAAGACTTAAGGATGCCTTCACTGCTAGATCAAGTGTCACCGGACTCCTCCTGCTCCTGAAAAGTCACCTTGAGCGAAGCTGTAAGGTTGAAACTACAGTCTCTTCAATCCAAAGGAGTCTACATTTCCCAGCTACTGGAAGTAGCGCAACCTTGGGCTTCTGGGACCCTTAAGATGAGGTCCTGGGTAAGGTGACATCAGAACGCTTTCACAGAAATTGGTCCTCGAGTATCAATAGATACTTTAATACTGCTAGACCAACACTATATGCTATAGTCATTGCTGGAGGTTTAGCCACTTCGGAGATCTGAATCATGTGAACTGCGAAGTGAGTGGTCTGAGATATGGACACATACGAGGACAATATGTGAGAAATTCAAGGTTTCTAGAGTTATGCTTAGACAAACCTGGCAAGGCAATGACACGACATCATACTGTTAATGGCAAAATACCTGAAATGTTGAAATTCTAACCACTTTTCGCACCCAATAAATAGGTCTCTTACACGAAAAAAAACTTTACGTTCATGTACTAAACCAACTCTGTAACAACCAATGTTATAATCATCTGCCCACTGGGGTCTGACAAGACGTTCTGTGTCCTCTTGTAATCTTTTTGCTCGTCCGCTCACAGTACGAGCAAGAGATACGCAATAATTTACCTGCTGAGAGCGCTAAAAACAACACAAGACATAATTAGTCGACTGACTCATTAAGCAACACTGCTCATCACTACAAAAAGAAACACTGAAACGGAGGCTTATTTCAAAGGGATATACATTAACTTTCAGCTGGTCATATATATATATATATATATATATATATATATATATATATATATATATATATATATATATATATATATATATATATATATATATTATCCCTGGGGATAGGGGAGAAAGAATACTTCCCACGTATTCCCTGCGTGTCGTAGAGGGCGACTAAAGGGGAAGGGAGCGGGGGGCTGGAAATCCTCCCCTCTCGTTTTTTTTTTTTTTTTTTCCAAAAGAGGGAACAGAGAAGGAGGCCATGTGAGGATATTCCCCCAAAGGCCCAGTCCTCTGTTCTTAACGCTACCTCGCTATTGCGGGAAATGGTGAATAGTATGAAAGAAAAGATATATATATATATATATATATATATATATATGTATATATGTTTTTCTGAGTAACTCGGATTTTCAAGCCATAACTAACTTATTCAGTGAATATTTGCATACTCCAAAACTACAAGATACAACTGCGTTTAAGGAAAAACTTTAGTGTATATCTAATCTGCCCCACCACTCCTTGTCTGTACGCAGTACCCTCAATGTTCCGTTGACCGTGTGCTCTACTAACACGTTGCCAACCCTTGCCAGTTGAAGTCCTTCCTCAGTGTGGTACAGCCTTCACACTACAGATCCACCACACTGGAATCTGTGGTGAGTTTTAAAGGCAGGATATCGAGGTTTGATACATTTACTTCAAATGGATGTATCGCTATCATGAATGAGCATTAATGTCAGAGACTTTGAACGCTGAAAAGTCTGTGTCTGCCATGTCTCGAGGAAGATTAGTTGGTTGTTCTGTCCACATAATGTTCACATTTTTTCACACATGTTCGCTGTTTTCCGTGTTCGCCAGGAACAGGCGAAAAACAGCCCTCATTAGCTCATATCCACTCCCTAGCTGTCATGCATAATACACAGGAACTACAGTTCCCTTTCCTCAACCAAGCCCCACAGACCTTTCCCACAACTCTTGCCTTTACTTCCCTCATTACCCTATCCATAAAATGATTCAGAAACAGCTATGACGACATCACACACCCCTGCCGTACACGTACCTTCACCTGAAAACTCTAATCTACAATCTACTATTCTCACACACGCCTTACTCTCTTGGTGAAACCCCTCATTGCTTCAAATAGCTGGCTTCTCACACATTACTTTCGTAACGTCTTCCATAAAGCATCATCATTATCATATACTTTTTCTCCAGATCCATGAATATCACCTACAAGTCGTATTGTTTCTCTTGGTATATCTCGTATACATTCTTCAAAGCGGACACCTGATCAACACATCTTCAACCACTCCTGAAACGACCATGTTCCACCCCAATATGATGCTCTGTTCACGTCACCAACATCTATGTCACCACTCACCCATGCAACTTCCCAGGGATACCCAACAACCTCATACCGCTGAACATGGACATGTAGTGTGAGCTGTCGATCTATGTGGATAGCGTGAGCTGTATGGCAGTGTGGACAAAGTGGGGAGTATAGCTGTGTTGGAAAAGCAAGTAGGATGAATGTGCGGGTAGTGTGAACAGTGTTGGTGAGTCGGTATTGTGAGGAATGTGTTTATCGTGGGAAGTTAGAGTGCCTGGGTAGTTTGGCAACAATGGATGTGCGGGAGAAGTCAACAGTGTGGCTAGCATGGATGTATGGGCGGTGCGAACAGTGTGAGTAGCATGGAAAGTACAATTAGAATAAACATATGGAAACAGTGATATTCAATGGCTTATTGAACTGACTGAAGCCAAAGGCTGTATGAATATACAGGGAAAATAGATGTAATGTAGACAGTGGGGTCATGAAAATGGGGAGGCAGGTGTTATACAGACAATCTTTACAAGAACACTAGGGTGGCAGCGTGCTGATTAATGATGATGTTCACAGTGATTGGGATGCAGCTGTTCTAGCTGTGTGTGTGTGTGTGTGTGTGTGTGTGTGTGTGTGTGTGTGTGTGTGTGTGTGTGTGTGTGTGTGTCGTATGGGGGTGTGGGTAGAGAGAGGAGTGAGGATGTGAGGATATTATGTGCAGAATGGAAATGGTGGTATTGTAAAGAGTATGGGTGGGTGTGGGGGGGTCAGCGTTTGGAGTATGAAAGTGTGGGTAATGTGACCAGTATGAAGGTTGTGGATAGTGTGAGCAGTGTGTGGGTGTGTGTGTGTGGTTATTGTGTGCAGTGTAGATTTGTGGTTAGTGTGAGCAGTATTAATGTGTGTGCACCATGACCAATTTTTCCAAGTCGAAGTCCTCCTCAAGTGCCGACAGTGTTGTATGGCTGTGAGACATGCGCTGTAGATGAATATGTATGGAAGCGGGTGAGTGTCTCGGCAATGACATGTTTGAGTACAATATGTGGTGTGACGAGGGTTGATCAAGTAAGTTATAAAAGGGTAAGAGAAAGGCGTGATAAAAAGAAGAGTGTGGTTGATAAAGCCGAAGAGGTGATGCTGATATGGTTCGGATATACTGAGAAAGTGTGTGGGAAGAGGTTGACAAAGAAGATATATGAGTCAGAAGTGGACGAGGCAAGAGGAAGAAGCAGATCGAGCTGGAGAAGGGAGGATGGAGTGAAGAAGGCTTTCAAGTACACGGGGCAGGAGGGTGTAAAGCGTTCGTGGGCCATAGTGAACTGGAGTGAAGTAGTATACGGGGAATTACTTGCTGTCATATGAAACGGAATATATATATATATATATATATATATATATATATATATATATATATATATATATATATATATATATATATATATATGACTCGTGTGTAGAGGAACTGTGTAAGAGCATGGGAGCGCAGGTTAAAGTGAGCAGCATGAGTCTTTGGGATAGTGTTAACCATATACGTACAGAGACTAGTGTCTGCAGTGTTTATGTGTAGGTTGAGTGATCAGCATCGGTGTGTGGGTTAGTGTGCGTGGTATGTGCGCGTAGGTTAGTGTGAGCAATATGAGTGTGACAGTGGCGTGGACATTATGAATATATTGCTAATATGAGCAGTATGGATGTGTGTGTGTGTGTGTGTGTGTGTGTGTGTGTGTGTGTGTGTGTGTGTGTGTGTTTGGGGGGGGGGGGGTCGCAGTTCACAAGTGACTTATGTCATATGTAACTTGATAAACATATGGTTTACACATCACTTCAACAGTATTAGGGAACATGTAAATCATAGAAAGAAAATGTTGAAGGCAAATTCCAGAGGACGTACCTTAACTCAGGCAAGGTGGGTCGCCTCACAGGAAGGTGAGTCTCCTCACAGGAAGGTGGGTCGCCTCACAGGAAGGTGGGTCTCCTCACAGGAAGGTGGGTCGCCTCACAGGAAGGTGGGTCGCCTCACAGGAAGGTGGGTCGCCTCACAGGAGGGTGGGTCGCCTCACAGGAAGGTGGGTCTCCTCACAGGAAGGTGGGTCGCCTCACAGGAAGGTGGGTCGCCTCACAGGAAGGTGGGTCGCCTCACAGGAAGGTGGGTCGCCTCACAGGAAGGTGGGTCGCCTCACAGGAAGGTGGGTCTCCTCACAGGAAGGTGGGTCGCCTCACAGGAAGGTGGGTCGCCTCACAGGAAGGTGGGTCGCCTCACAGGAAGGTGGGTCGCCTCACAGGAAGGTGGGTCGCCTCACAGGAAGGTGGGTCGCCTCACAGGAAGGCTGTAGCTTCACCCACTCGTGCATCTGAGGAGAGAGATACATAACGATAAAAGTCCCGGTCCAGCATCGACAGCGTATGGATAAAAAAAATTTCCCATCAGCACAAACTGAACTTTTGATATAAATGGAATTCAAACAAATATGCCTAAATAAAGAAAAACACTAGATAAAGAAGAACAAGCAATGGAATGCAAACCTTCTTATTGTGTTTGAAGGCACGGTCGCACTTTCCACGTCCTCACAGCTGATGGTCATATTTCCATTAACAATTAGGGAAGTCACTTAATTCGGTTCGCATATCCCCCGTCCCCCTCTGTGTTTGCCCACGTCGAGGTGCCCGGCCAGCCAGACCCCTGCTGCTGGTATGCCGGGAGAAGACACTTAAACCATCGCACCTCCAACCCGGTTTAAAGGGACTTTCTACAAGTCAGTTTTTCTCCGCCTGGGCACAGCATCCCTTGCATATGATACATTTCTAAACTGTCATTAACCTGTACGATCCCATTCCAGTCAGTAACTCTCTGGTAGGGAGCTGAATAGATTATCTAGAACCATAAAGCAAGTGGGAACGTCCGGGTTGTGTAGTGGAGGAGACTAGTGGCCGGAGCCTCGTCCATCACGAGTGACGCGGCTCCCGCAGAGGAGACTCACCAGCCAGCACGCCCGGTGAGGTCTCTATTACCCATGGGAGCCTCGCCACAACCCCCGTCAGGAGGTGTGGCCGCTGGCCTCCAGGGGCATCAGGCAATCGTGCTGCTTTGACAGAGATCTGGTACTGAGACGCGATGCTCGTGTGAGGTTTGGTTATGATCGTCCCACACATCATCAAGAGCTCACCACCTGGGTATATCCCAGCCCATGACTCTGGTGAGCTCACTGCACTTCTCATTATGCAACTACGGTTTGATGAAATTCCTCTGTTACTAGTTGTGTTACGGCAAGACAGTTTTCCACTCGTGTTACTCCGTCTCTTAACCTCATGTATATGTAACACACACACACACACACACACACACACACACACACACACACATGATTATCTGTATGTGTTCACAAAAGAAAACAGGTAGAAAATAAATGACCATCATTCCGAGGTTCGACTGCTGTTCCGACGACACATTTATTATCAGGAAATTGGCCTTCATATCCTTACCCAGGTAAGTCCCCATTTAGGTCCCAGGTGTCTCAGGGCCAGTCGCCCGATCGAACCCCGAGTGAGCTTTCTGGTTCGTCCAGGTGTTTGTGTCTGAGTCATTCCCAAGGTCAGTTCTCAGTTCGGTCTTTGAGTTTGCTTCTTAATCAGTACATGGGTAAGCCCAGGCCTGGGTCACACACAACCCAGGAGTCTGACCTTAAGTCAGTCCTGGATGTAGTCGACTGGGACTGATCCGGTAAACTGGCTCAGACATCCGAGAAATAACGTAAGGATGGATTGAGTGGATGTAGTCACTCAGTCCATCCTTACGTTATTCCTCGGATGTCTGAGCCAGTTTACTGGATCAGTCCCAGTCATTACAACATTTAAGGGACTGTCTGTCTCTCGGTCAGTCACCGGGTCAGTCTCCGGGTCAGTCGCCTGGTGTATCTCTAGGTTAAAGTCTTCTGAGGTCAATCTCTTGGTCGATGCTTGGGGTCTTGGCCGTCTACCCATGTCATCTCCCGCGTAAAATTCCTCTGTCAGTCGCCAGTTAAATCCTTTCTGTCAGCCTCCTGATCAGTCCCCAGGTACGGTCCCCGGATGACCTCCACTATTAGTCTCTGGGTCAGTTACCCTCAGCGGTATGGGATGGTGGAAGGAACGCTGCTTTCTGGCTGCGCTGGGGGTGAGTAGTTCAGTCGTCTGCGTAAGGAATTTCCTTTGGAAACTACACAGAAAGTGAGAACTAGATAACGAAGAAAAGAAATGTATTAATTATCTTACAGTATGAATGATCCCTGTCTGATAAATAGGGAATAATGACGAATCGATAAGAACTAAGGAGGAGCCGTTATGAACGGGAATGTTCGAAAATATTGCGTGGAAGTCAAGAATATGATGCATGACGAGGGTGAATGACACAGTTGGCTAACGCTAACGAAGGTTGATTTCATCTGCAATTCTACAGGAGATGATGAGATAAAAACCAACCAAGAAGTACAAACAAAGTGGGAAACTAGAACAGTGTTGCACAGAGGGACACACACACAACCTGTTGACTGACATTATTAAAGGGGATGACACAGAGAATAAGTGCCAGTCGCTGTTTACAATTATTCTCTCTCTCTCCTCACTGCCCGGGATCTATGGGCAAAATCTGGGAGGTCGTAGAAACTCGTGTGTGTGAGGATATATCTACAGTCAGCGTCTTGGGAAGTACTTATCACGTTCTTCATCTTTCTTATTCATCTCTTCCTGAATAAAGACATTTATGCCATTTTTTACGCATAAACATTGGTCACGCATTTTTCTGTCTGTCTCAGGCCAAACTGCTCTCAATACAGGTCAACCAGCAAAGTCATATAAAGTTAAATTTAAGATTAGAATTTTTAAAATTTTGACCTTGATTATATTTTCGTACCGATCGTTCTTCGGGATTACGTCTCGCGTGTGTTGCATCCCTGGAGACTATGTATGTGGAGAGCGAGGATAGAGAGAGGTCCAGGCAGTACAAGCGCTGAAGCACGGCAAGAGGATACGAGATTCATTAATATGCAAAAGAAGTTCTCTTTAACCATCTTCCCCCGGCGTTACCGGGTGACACGCACTTAATCATCCAGTGTAACTCTCTCTCTCTCTCTCTCTCTCTCTCTCTCTCTCTCTCTCTCTCTCTCTCTCTCTCTCTCTCATCTATCTAGTTCTCTCCCCTAGGTCATAGGTAGCCACCGACCAGGGAAGTTCTACTGGACAGGTATCGGGAGAGGGTTAGTGACGGCTGAGCACTGAGCCAGCATTTCCATTGGCTGTCGAGTTTTGCTCCACTGGCCCAGGTACCTGTCTTTTCTCTCTGCTTGAACCCCACACGTGGGGAGCTGGCGTTCACCCCACAAACATACCATCTCACACATACCACCTGAAAACATGTAACTCACAAGACTCGTTGTTCGTGACGCGTGGATTTTCCTGCAGTGAGCGATACGTGCTAGGCCTGCCCTTTGGCAAACGTGTCGCAAGTCCTCTCTCTCTCTCTCTCTCTCTCTCTCTCTCTCTCTCTCTCTCTCTCTCTCTCTCTCTCTCTCTCTCATAGATCAAAGGGTCACAGATTTCTGATTCACAGGAGAACTGCGTCATTTCTCCTGATTGTCTTAAGGCGTGAGAATTTCCAGTGATTAAAAGATGGCGTTCGGCTGTCGACAGCAATCACTGGTGCATCATATTTTTTCTTTACTTCTTCCGACGCCTTAACTTTACTGTTACACATCTGTGCACAACATATGTTGGTAACAAAGACACGTATGATACTTACAATAAGATCACATGACACGAGATGACAATCGATCAGACTATTAGCAAAGGACGTGTAAAAAAAAAGAGGAAAAATGACAATATTCATAGATGTTACGATGCCCAGAACATTATCTGAAGATACACCAACATAGTCGTTTGTGGAACTGTCCGACTATGACCAGAGATTTCCTTTTTTTTCGTTCAACATTCCCCAAAATTCCTCAAATATTTTCCTTTCTAACCCTCGACAAACAAACCCCATCCCAGGAAGATAAAGTTTTACGCAGTTCCCAACATTCGTAAAAGGCGGAGTCGTCCCCGCTCCCGTGGTGTGCCCCATGTGTCGGCCGCCCCCTGATACAGCCAGGTCGAGTCACTGGGTTTATGGGATGACAGGTGACCCCGCGAGCCTCCTCGGGGGCGTCTCTGAGGCCCCACTCCCTGAACACCGTGGAGAATCACAAAGAATAACATGGCATGGCAGAAGTCCCATCTGAAAGAAAAATACTCACCTTTTAAAAAAGTTAATTGAAAAGGCCAATCGATCGCGCAAGATATATGGGCGAACCATTGAGTCGCACAGAGACCTCCTCGTCCACAAAAGGCGACCCGGACGGTTTTCAGGAACGTGGAAAAAGGGAAAACGTTAGCCATTCACAGCTGAGATAGAAGGGCGATAGGAGTGACGCTGTTATTCCTTCTGGGGACAATATGCGGGACAAATGGGCTGGACAATGAGGCCGTATGGGCTGGTCTGGGCTCCCTCACACCCTAGAACAATCAGGGACAATCAGGCCTTAATACAGACATAATAGGGGGAAAATGTGAGCTCTTGAGGCACGCGGATCACGGCCACTAAGGCGCCTCAAAGTGATTGACGGCCGACCGCCACCTCCACCACACGATAACACCGGCCCACAGAAAGGCTTGTAAAACAGCGGAAATTGTCGAGATGATATCATGCCCGGGAAAACGAGAGAGACAACTTGTGTACGGATGACTGAACCATATGAGTTCTGAACACATTTTAGTTTCTCTTGATACACACACACACACACACACACACACACACACACACACACACACGACACAGGCGCACAATCAATCAATATGTAAGTGTGTCTGTTTGTGGTTAAGGGGTTAGCATCGCTGACCGTGACGCATTCACGGGCCGCCCGGGGTCGAACCCAGTTTCGAATCCAGATTGGGTCGGTCTACAGTCAACCTAACTGTTCAACCTTCCCTAAGCGATGGTCGATGAAATAGGTACCTGGCTTACGTTAGGATATATATATATATATATATATATATATATATATATATATATATATATATATATATATATATATATATATATATATATTTTTTTTTTTTTTTTTTTTTTTTTTATACTTTGTCGCTGTCTCCCGCGTATTGCGAGGTAGCGCAAGGAAACAGACGAAAGAAATGGCCCAACCCCCCCCATACACATGTACATACACACGTCCACACACACAAATATACATACCTACACAGCTTTCCATGGTTTACCCCGGACGCTTCACATGCCTTGATTCAATCCACTGACAGCATATATATATATATATATATTACTCCTACCACAGGATCCCCTTTCGTGGGACTACATGTGTACGTAATTTTTCCCACCAGTTATATCATCCCAGGACCCCTTTTGCTAGCCCTAGCAGCTTTCAGGCTGCCATACATCCAGTAGCTGGGAAACGATGAACTTGTTTGAGGTGAGAAGTTTCTTGACGAAGTTTCAATTCTTTTCGTCCGTTACAGATGACACAACACCTCGCTGCAGGTGACTCATGCGGTAACCAGTTACTTCGGTAACGGGCCCTTCTCATCTGGCACTAACAGTGACATACCGAGACGAATAATTGACATATATGCCCATATGACCTTTGCATCTGGCCAACATGTGATGATAAATGAGGCAAAACCACAGTAAAAAAATCATATATGTAAAGGTAAGTGTGTTCCAGCTAAATATTTTCTCTCTCTTGTTTTTCATTTCAGGATGCTCACGTATATATATGTTAGTTGTGCTCCAAGTTCGTAAAGACATATCGGAGCTGTCACCCTACTGTGTATATCAGTTAGGAAATCAAAAATATATGTGATACTTGGAAGGTCTGTGTTGCCCTGAAGTGATTTGTATTCAATCCACATCTAGCAGCTCGGAAAACATTTTGTCCACGCACATCAGGTATCATTACTGAGTATGAAAATGAAGCAGTGTTCCTACAGTTATAGTAACAATTTCACAGAACAAAAACCTACCAATAATAAGATCAAATGTTACGTTTAGATAAGAAGTCAGCCGAGAGGTACAAAAGACAAAGGTACACATACTACTTGGCAAAACATGTTCTGACCATGCATATGCTGCTGAGTGATGAAGAGATTTCAATAAAAGAGTTTACTACAAGATACGAGAAAAGTGCCGTTTTCTATCATGTCAGAGACTTTAGTGACATGATTGTCAGATAGAACTGTAAGATCTTCAACCCGAATGATCAGATAAAGAGAAGAATGTTTGAATCTAGTCTAGTCAGCTATCTATAAAATTTCAGTTTATGAGATGGACAATTTTTCTCGTACAGAATAACCTGAACCAAGAAGTAATCCCACCGTCCCATCAGGTCAAAGCCTTAACCATTCAGGCTTCTCCTTTCCTACTCGCAAAAATACATTAATCTTCCGGTAAAAATTACCTATGGCTTTCGTAGCTTTCCTTCCATACCATAGATCTGTAACACCATATCGCAGTTGGGGCCGTGAGGTACCGCTTGAAGGCCTGGTTTGGTGCAATGGTCACCTAAGATTATATGTATATTGTATGTCTTATAGAAGGATAACCGTTCTAAATCTTCCAGTCATTCTGTCCTCTACATTTGATATCTAATTTCCGATCAACTCCCATTTCCTAAAGCGTCCTTCAGCCTCACAGTCTTTTCTTTGATCACCAGTATGATTTCGAAAGACATAAAAATCCACTGTAGATGCTCTTCTCCTAATGTCTAATCATCGTTTTCTGAGACTCCGAGCAGTCCCATGTCCTATGTCCGTGCCCTGAACCATTCATTCTCCTCTCTTCCTACTCGTACACACGCTTTACACCCTTGATAAAGACTTCTCACTCCCTCTAGCAGCTAACCCTCCACACTATATATTCTTAATACCTTCCCCAAAGCATCTCTATCAACTTTATCATATGCCTTCTCCAGATCCATAAATGCCACATACAAATCCATCTGTTTTTCCGAGTATGTCTCGCACAGGTTCTTCAGAGCAAACACCTGATCCGCACATCCTCTACCACTTCTGAAATCACATTGCTCCTCCTTAATCTGATGTTCTGTACATGCCTTCACCCTCTCAATCAGTATCCTCCCATACAACTTTCCAGATATACTAATACAAACTTATGCCTCTGTAGTTGGAACACTCAGCTTTATAGTAGCACTATACATGCGTTAGCGATGTAGCGGCAGGTACAGACGAAGAAATGCCAAATCCTCACACATCCATCCTCTAACTGTCACGTGCAGTTGCACCGAAACCACAGCTTCCTATCCACACCCAGGCCCCACTGACCTTTCCACGGTCTCCCTCGGCCGTTTCACATACTCTGGTTCAGTCAATTGATAGCTCATCCACCCCTGTATAACATATCGTTCCAATTCACGTTATCCTATGCACGCCTTTCACCCTACTGCATCTTCAGGTCTTTCTCAAAATCTTTCTCACTACATCCTTCCATCTCCACTTTGGTCTCCCCCAACAGTACACATATCATATATATATATATATATATATATATATATATATATATATATATATATATATATATGTAATGCGTCTGTGTGTGAAGTTCGCCATTATCAACCTGGATGGCTGTAGCAATGAATAGGACAATGCCTGGCATAATTGTTGAGCTCACCAAGCAGCAACACCAGGCACACGGCCAATACCAGGTAATACAATACTCGAACAAGATTACCTTGTCGATAAGGGCAAATTTTCTCATAAGTCTTCGTATCAGTGTACGATAATAAACCCTCTCTTAAGCTGACAATCGCTCAACTTGATTAAGCTAAGCTTAAATTTACAGATTATAATTCTGGTTAGAATATATCAGTTTTAATACACAGTTACTACCTGTTAAGGTGCATTCGCTAGATAAATGGCTAGACACTCGTTAATTAAAGAATACCAACAAACTTGTTACCTCAATTATCAGTTATCTTGATTTCCCAGAATATCCAGATTACGTAAATGGATGTCCAATTTAAAAGAATAATTCCAAAACATTATACAATACCACCCATGTAATCTTGTAAGTCTCTCTCTCACATTATGTGTCCAAGATTTGGCTCTTTGTCGTGAGTAGAGTGAAGCCTAATATCTTTATCAAATCCTGATAGAATTACAACTGAGTTCCTTTTCTATAATCCTTTTTCTTCGAGTCATTATAATGTAATCCCCGTTGTCTCATCCTTCCTTCTTTTCTCTCTGTTTCGCTTTCCTTGTGCATTCTTCTTTTCTTCCTTCACGATATGACTTTCTCCTTTCCTTCGTCTCTCTTGCTGGGGGCGCTCCACCTACCGCGGCTGGCTGGAGCGCCTTCCGAGTGCCGACCACAGCCTCGCAGCGGGGTAGAGAGCCACCTCCCCCTTTCATTACCGTGACAAAGAGGTCCCCAACTCTGCACAAAGACGGTCCCGGTCCTGCGGCTCTGGGCCCCCCGCCCCCGCCACTCCAAGACACAAAGGACCCGTGCTCGCTCCCAGCCACTTCCTGGGTAAAAATGACTCGAAGAAACAAGCCATTTAGTTCCCTTGGCCGCTTGTGGTGGTGGCTTTTGGGTGTCTCTTAAGGTCTTTAAGAGGTTTGTCTGTGCGAGAGTTATGGTGATTTTATTAGTTAATGGACTGAGGGTGGACTGTATGCCCATAAGGCAGAGGAGTGCTTTTTAACCGTGTTTTCCAGTCTTAAAGTATCCGGGCGTTGTTGGATGTGTGTAGAGGAGAGCCAGGAATCCGGGCCGCCCCCAAGCGCTGCATCTATGAGCCATCTCCGTAGACTTTTTTTTTTTATTTTTAGCTTACACTTCGGTATTTTTATTGCTCACTGCAATACCCCTGTTAGCTTTGGCTCTCACGTATCAGCCGTCCGACACTCCTCTCTCTCTCTCTCTCTCTCTCTCTCTCTCTCTCTCTCTCTCTCTCTCTCTCTCCTCTCTCTCTCTCCTCTCTCTCTCTCTCTCTCTCTCTCCGTCATGCACCCTCCTTTGCGTGTTCGTCGTAGTGTGAAGTAACTACACGCTCGATTAAGAACGGCCAACCCCTCGAAACGAGGAACATTGACGCGAGGTATGGGAGCAGAACGTCTCTCTTCAACAACGAGATGTCAGAAGTAAATCTGGCAATAAACTTTGCGCCACATTTGCACCCACACCCAGGAATTATGAGCCAGTAACTTTGTGGTTAACAATAATCAGAAACTATTCATATTTTTTTCCCTCTCTCTCGGAGGTTGAGAAATCAGAAGTGGAAATCCTGCACTGGAGTAAGATGTCACCTATTCGTAAAAGAGCGGGACAATAGACTCACCACAACCGCGAATCTCGGCATTCCACGGATCCTGCTGCTCTTTTGTTACCCGCCGAGCTGCCGACCAATCAGCGTTCGCCCTCGGGGTGACGTTATCGTCCAGTATGGCGGCCTCCCTCGCGCTCTCCTCGTCTCGAGGCACTCGGTAATATATTATCGCGACATTTTCACATTATAAATTTACACATTAGTGGCGGGTGATCGTATTCTGGGGATACTACACATTTCGACGCAGTTGGTCGCCTGGAGACGGTGCCGGCCCTCCTGCTGGGGGGCCGACGTCTCTATTACCAACATGCCTGACGGAGAGAACACTTCGCCCACCCGGTTCCTGCAGCACATTCTCCCTGGGATTATACCACATCCTGACGAGATACTTACGCTGGAGGTTGTTATTACTTGGCCGTAATATATTGTTCGATTGATTCTCCTGTAGCCAGTGACAGTCATGTTTAAGGCCAACGTGTGAAGGAAGGCTGGTTTGTGAGGTAAGGTAAGGTTTTGGTATGGAGGAGGAGGAGGAGAGTGCTTGGGTATGAAGGAGGGCGAGGCCTGAGTGTGAGGGTGTAAAGAAGGAAGAGAGAATGTGTTGTGAGGGAACAACTGAGAAGCTCATGTTGTGAGGGAGTAAATAGAAAGGTTGAAAAGTATAAGAAAAAATGAGGCAGTGATGATAGGAACACTGCAGCGTGAGGGAGGGGGAGGCTGGGGATGTGAGAAAGGTGGCGAGACTATCATGTAACATGAGGTTGAGGAGAATGAGAGATCGGTGAAAAGGATATACCAGTTAGGGTGTGAGGGAGGAGAGGGAAAAGCTGGCACATGTGGGAGAGGAGGAAAGATTAACGTGAGGGAGAGTAGAGTGTGAGGATGGAGGGGGCTGGTATGTGGCAGAACGGGGAGCAATGGGAAAATCAGGGTGAGGATGAGTGAGGAGTCTGGTGCATGATAAGGGCCAAAGGGCAGGAAGCAGATATGAGGAGGGCCGGATAGCATCACGCCTCGCCTCTCGCCCTGAACAATCCCTTGAACAAATACCTGGGACAAAGGTCAGGGGAAAGTCGACGCAGCGGGGCAGTATGGGACGATCCCTGGGACAATGATATACTAATGCCCTCATAATGGTAAGCTAACGAAGCCAAAAAGGATAAGCTTACCTGTGATAATGGCTTTGGCTGATTGACACCTGCCCTGTGCGAAGCCGCCAACACGCGGGGGAAAAGATTTCGTCGTTTTCTTCATATGTGACGCACGTTACCGTCCACCACCCGCTTCCTCCTCAATAAAACCAACAAGATCCCTCCAGCACTTCTGCTCTACCGCCTCCATACATATATCAGAACACAAATACAAGGCCCTGTCTCTGTCCTCCAGTAGATACCCTCGTCGAAGATCATCAGATCTCGTGTTATCTGTCCCTCTCATGTATTCCCCATTTATATCTCTCTCCTTTTTCTATATAAATAAAATGCGAGTCGACGACCGTGTGTGTGTGTGTGTGTGTGTGTGTGTGTGTGTGTGTGTGTGTGTTGGGGGTCTCCGCCTCCTTACCACAGGGTGAACCACATCTACTCGTGTGGTGGGTTAAGTGTCGCTCCGCCGTACGACACATTCCTACACTGATTTTCGAGGATTTGGGAGGATTTGTGTCACTGGCGAGGCTCTCAAGCCGTTTGTCTCCGGAGGCAAATATGATCAGGATATTCTTCACACTTTCACTGGAATGTTTCCCGTAAACACTCTGTGGTTCGGTCACTTGAAGGAACGGATGTCGAAATTGTGTTAGTAACTGATTCGAGAATTCTCTTAAGGAAGTGGGTGATTCCGACAATTTGTCTTAAATGTAGGGTCCTGTGGGTCTGTTTTCTTTAAATCAATGGAATTTTCCTTGTATCTACCCCACCCCCCAACTCGCTCAAAAACAAAATGGTTATCTGGAGTCCAGATTTCAAAATATGTCAGATTTCACTCGTGTCTTTGTTTTTTTTCGAAATCTGCATCCAATTGTTTGATACTTGGCACGTTTTGTGCACGACGGTACGACCTTTGGTTATGATCGGCACGACCTTCGAACAGACGCTTGTGGCCAGATCAAGGGCGAGGCCAACACACGCAAGGGTCGTAGGGAGTGGTCATGCCTCTTGTGTTGAGTGGTTAAACATTCGTCGTCATTTCCTGGATTTCCTTACATACAGCATCATGCATGTCATCAATTTCCTCGTTACAACTGGTAATACTGTGGTGGCTAAGATGGATGGATGATGTCTCCTTTCTTTTGAGGACGAAGTTTTGCATTCCCTAAGTCTCTTTTTAATCATACGCCGTGGTCAACGAAGGTAAGGCGAGTTTCTTCGTTTTGTTCTGTTAAATCATTCCTTCTTTTGCGTCAGATATACATGAGTTCCTGTATCTAGATTACTCATACAGCTTCAGATTGTTTAATGGGTTGAGTAGTTTGAGATTGTTTAATGGGTTAAGTAGTTTAATATAAGTCAGATCTGCCACTGCAGATGGACTTTTATTTTTAGATAACATAACACTGCGAAATCATAGTACATTCCTGCCCATAATGTGGTCATTGGCGCAGACAGAGGTACAGAGAGCTCAAAAGCTCCAGGGCCTTGGCTACGATGATGAGTGAATGTGTGGAGGATGATGACGCCCTAGACTGATCATCTCATGACCCACACACAGGTTGCATTCACTGGTACTGTGATCTGCAGCAGAGTGTTGATAGAAGCTGAGGTCTGCAGGAATGCATTCGTGTGTGATGCAATCTGCACTAATGCGTCTTAAGTCACTTTACCTGAAGGGATGTACTTTGGGGCGTCCCTGCCTTCTGCGGTGCAGCGAGGGTTGCCATTACCTGCAGTAATGTGCCCTAGGGAGGAGCAACCCCGCAGTAAATGTGTGGTTTTGCGTTCTGTGACATCCTATCGCAAATCAAACGTGGGTAGACCAGATTCTATGTCTCTTGTTCTTACAATCAATCCATTGACACACAAAAAAATTAGCAGCCCTCTCAAGGAAAGATCGAGTTCCTTTTCCTTGGTTATGTGGTCCTGTGAGCAAATATTCACACGAGTCCTTATTCTTTGGCCTTGTGGTCCTGTCAGCAAATATTCACACCTCCCGTGTCTTTTATTAACAGCCTCGTATATAAGACATCTAAGACCTACAGGTGTTGGAATACAGCACTTCCAGCGACTCCGGCAGTGTCCTGGCCATACTGCTTAGCGATCAGTAAGATATCACGTCCCTGAGTCCGAGCCTTGTGCAATGCTACAACTGGACGCTTGATCCTGTTCCGCGGCTCCTGCAACACTCACAGTTCTGAGACAACTTGTGCGTGTCAGTAACTCACGCTGAATGACAGTGAGACTGTCACACCGATACCAACACTTCTATCCTCCTCAGGTCAAATGTTATCACTCTCATATAAATCATTCACTTACCCTGGGACCATCGATATGGTGGGAGTAACTGCAACTGTTCTCTCCCCGGCCATCATATAGCGCGACTTAAGGATAACCCATCATTCCTTCCCTCAACCGTCCGCTATGGTGATAGTGGATAAGTTATACTCAGCACAAATATCCCCACACACAAACCTGTCGTCCCTCACCCTGTATCACCCGATACTGCTGTACTGTGATGAGCAATTTCCCGTCTCTAGTTCGGTCAGTATGTTACTGGATGTCCTCTTACCAAAGCAGCTGATATCGCTAGATATAACAGATAATATATAACCTATTCCATCCCCTGCGCCTGCTGATGTCAATATACTGCAACACCCTAAATCCCTCCCCCCGTCACCGATATAACTACACTGGGACAGGCCATCCTCTCGGCCGGTGGAGCCGATCTCAGTGAGGGGCTCAGCACAGCGTCCCTCGACCACCAGACGGTAATCCTCGCCGCAGTTGTGAAAACAGCGGGGATGAGTGCGGATTAGCGGCGATGGTCTGATTGCTGTCCGGGTGCGGTGTGGCGGCGACCAGGCCACCACGCCGCGCCAGCTTGAGCTCCTATGGCCGCAGCGTGCGACACGGCGGACGACAAGGGTGAGGAACATACGGTTCTTGTCTAGAGTACTTGCGTACTAGGTGGATGGAAGGGCGACACTGAGGACCATCTCGTCCAGATGGGACGCAGGGAGGGTGAGGGAGGTCTTCTTGACATGATGCTGCCAGGAGTGGAGGATGTGAGTTAACTGGGCGAGGTCAGAGTAAGAGAAGGAGGTACCAATGGTGGGATTCAAAAAGGTGCAAGGCGAGGGAAGGAGTCACCCCAGCTGGCAATAATAGGAAAGGAGAGCATGGGAGGGAAGGGCAACTGTTGGCATGCTGGGGAAAGTGGAGGGAGGTCCCTCTGGTTGGCAGATGATGCCCATGTCGCTGGTAGGGTGTTAGGAGCGAAGGGTGAGGAAGCCTCTGCTTTAGGTATGATGTGTGAGGACGATGGTGAGGGAGGCTCCGCTGAATGAATGCCTGGTGGCCTGGCGGGTGAAGGAGGATGAAAGGAGGGTGAGGCAGAAAAGTGTTGCTGACAGTGTGGCAAGACGAAAGGGGAGTGAGGGGAAGGTGCCGATGTGAGGGGATGAAGGAGGGAGATGTTAGGAGTGGCAGGAGGATGAGGAAAAAATGTACAGCTGGAGAGATGCTAAGAGTGGAGGAAAAGGAGGGAATATGGTATTGTTGGTTGTTATGAAGTGGGAGGAGAAGGGAGGGATGATGGGAGGAGTGGAGGTTGAATGAGGGAGGAGCACTACTTCAAGGATGATAGAAACACTGGAGGGTGAGGAAGGGAGGTACCGTTGTTGGAATACAAGGAAAATATGTCGAGGTTAAGGGAGCTATGGTTGGAGGGAGGAGGGTGAGAGAGATGGAGCGTAAGGGATGGAGTAACAGACGGAGTGATAACAGATGAGTGAGTAAGGGAGGGGTCCAGGTAGCACTAGAATAAGGAACGCCAGATGAACTTAAGAATGAGGTAACTTGATGAAGGGAGAAATTCCCGCTCATACGGTAGAAAACGGAGACAATGTTTCGGCTGTAGAACATGATT
Organism: Panulirus ornatus; assembly: GCF_036320965.1. Taxonomy (NCBI): domain Eukaryota; kingdom Metazoa; phylum Arthropoda; class Malacostraca; order Decapoda; family Palinuridae; genus Panulirus; species Panulirus ornatus. The sequence continues at coordinate 10,030,591 of NC_092260.1, read as the reverse complement.
AAAAGTGTACGGCAAAATTACAGGTAATTCTGAAATTCCTATGTGGATATATTTTTAGTACAGAGAATGTGACATCTTATTCCGGATGTTTTTGACTCGTTTGTAGACTTAGAAGTGGGGAGCGCTCTGCAGTGTTGTGCAAAGATCATGACGAGAATCTGCAGGAAGGCAGGAAGCACCTTCCTGTCTTGCAGGAACATAGCTGACACACACAACATCCAGCCCATCCCAGGCCGTACAGACCCTACGAGAACAGGCCCATCGGTAGACCGTCACCCCAGTGTCCGTGTAGACAGTTTACATCCACCTCTCCACCACCCACCCACCTTTTATAGATCCACTGTCTATGTTGTCTATATCTTGCATGAATGTAATCTGCCTTTGACTACATGTAATTCAGCAAACTAATATATATATATATATATATATATATATATATATATATATATATATATATATATATATATATGTGTGTGTGTGTGTGTGTGTGTGTGTGTGTGTGTGTGTGTGTGTGTATAAATGCGCACTACCGGACTCTGCCTGCACGGGGTTACACCACAAGTAAAATGTCACCCTCAGCCTGTTTGTATTATCGTCTATAGACGAAAAGAATACCGTCTCATCAGTGAACTTATCATTCCAAAGAAATCTTTCATTATTTTGCTACTAATTGTAGTGCAGCCTTGACGGTGAAGAAGACCCATAAATGGAGCATTTCCCGCGTTGACAAGGTAGCGCCAGGAGCAGAAGATTGGCCACATTCGCTCACATCCATTCTCTAGCTGTCATGCGCATTGCATCAAAACCACAGCCTCCTATCCACAAACAGGCCTCACAGGCCTTTCCATGATTTCCACCGACCACTTCACATACCCTGGTTCAGTCCACTAACAGTAAGTCAACCCCTGTATACCACATAGTTCCAATTCACTCTATCCTGTGCACGCCTTTCACCTTCCTACATGTTCAGACCGCCGTGACTCCATCCTTCCATTCTCTAATTTAGCCTTCCCCTTCTTGTCATCTCCATTTCTGACACATATATACCCTTTGTCAACCTCTCCTCACTCATCCTCTCCATACGTCCAAAGCATTTCAACACACACTCTTCAGCTTTCTCAATCACACTGTTATTATTACCACGCCACTCTTGTCCCTTTTACTACTCACATGATGAAACTACCTCGAACCACATACTGTCCTCAATACAAATATATATATATACATATATATATATATATATATATATATATATATATATATATATATATATATATATATATATATGTGTGTGTGTGTGTGTGTGTGTGTGTGTGTGTGTGTGTAATGTTAACTGTATTTTCCTAAGAATCAAATTCTGATAGAATAAAAAAAAAAAGATCCAATGGCCCATAACATTTATCACCAGAGTGAAAATGTGAGGAGGAGGAAGTGTTGCAGCCGTCACACACACAAGATTAAATTGCCCGCGATGAAAATCAGTTCCAAAGGTTCCGTCATTTGACACAAAAATCAAAATTACTTTCCGACAAGAATACAAGTCGAGGGTAGGGGGAACTGGCGCCCCCCACCCCCCCACTTCCCCGTCTCCCCTGCCCCTCCCTCAACCCCCCCAAGGAGCCGATAAAAACCCAGGACGAGCACACACCATCGATTCTCCAATGACAGCAGACGAATTGTTCCCGTCGGCCGGACACGGGCCCACCCTGTCAAACACCCTTCGGTCTCTTTGCATATTCATCGGGCGCCGGATTTTCGCCCTGGCTGCCCGACAGACTTAGCACTGTGAAGCCTCGGAGGGCTCCACTCTTGTCCGTAAGGGTCAGTCACTCGAGACGGGAGCGATGGGCAAGAAGTAATAATCTAAGGGAGCGGGTGGCGCGGGGCAGAGCTGCCCCATGATTGGATTATGTACACACAGTCTCTGCCGAACCTCCAGCTTGATCCGTCTGGCTCTCTTGTCTTTTGCCCAAGACGCTCCTCCTCCCTCAAGCTCCAGACGTAGATCAACGAGAAACACATCGCTGATGCCCACCTTTTCTTTCTTGAACATATCCTCATTATTGATCGATATGTTTTTTGGTATTGATATCTGCAGTGGATTTAGCCATCATATTAATGACTTCGGTAATTTTGGAGAATATCTGCATTGCTCTTTGAACGAAATGGAGGTAGACTAAGAACGAGGAATAAAAATCAACAGAAAACGGAAGAACAGAAGGTAACACAAACTCGGCCATAACTCGGGCACTGCGTCACAGAGAATGGAAGAATCACACACTTAAACCATTTTGTATTTCATTTTTGTAACATTATTCACGAACGTTCTATTATTTAACTGAAAACCTTACTGGGTTCCCTATTCCCACGATCATGTGTACGTGAATGATTCGTTGCTATATATTGTATATATGTGTTTGTGTAATTATCTAATTGTACTTGTGTATTTGGACTGTACGGGGAAGGAGTTTTACAGGCGCTTATGTTTGTTTGTGTGTGTGTGTGTGTGTGTGTGTGTGTGTGTGTGTGTGTGTGTGACTATATGTAAAAGTTTGTATGTGTATTTACGAATGCGTTTATACATTTCTGCGCATGTTCACTTTGCGCGTGTTTATGTCATTACCCACATGTACTATATGGGAAGGGAGTTTGCACTCCTGGGGCCCCATCTCTTAAAATTGTTCAACTATCATTTAACATTTTAAACTTCTGTATGCTGTCCACATTCATCTTCTCATAACTCAGTGTATTCCATTCATCCCTTTCTCTTGTCTATAAGAGTACTTTTTTACCTCTATCTTAACAAATTTCTATTCTTAATGTCATGTAATAACCCCTGAATTCTATCCTTACTGACTATCAACATAACCAAACTGGTTTGGAAAACTTAAAGATTGTGATCAGGTCATCCCTTATCCCTTAACTCCTCTCTCCTCTCTTCCATGGAGGGCAGATGTGTAAGGCCTCTACCCTTTTCCCCCCCTGTAACTTAACTGTGTGTCTGTATGTGTCTTGATGGCTGGTAGAATGTATATGTGTAAATCTACGAGTGTGTGTACGCATGTGCGCGCTCGGCTGACGGCGATCAAGGAACACAGATGAGTTGTAGATACACGAGTATTAGACTCCGGTCATTGACGCTCGGCCCTAACTCACGCAAGCGGCTAGTCTTCGCTGCATGATATTGAGGGTACGAAGGCATTTGTCAGGCTGGCTAAAGATGCGAGCAAGACAGACTACCTCTCCGTCAGCAGGAATGTTCTCCGGCGCCCAGCACATCCCTCGATGAAATGACGCGAGAGGTAACGAGGTTCTTCCCAATTTTAACATTTCATTTCCCTGTAACGTTGAGGGACGGAGGCGGCGTGGTGTCGTCATCATCCCAGACTCCACCCACGGCCACGAGGGAGGTGTAGGGAGGCGACTACACGATAGCCACACTTAGCGGCTCTGCCTCACCTCGACAGACCCATCATCTTCCTCCAGTGGGGGAGGAAGCCTGTAGATCAATAACCCTGTCAGGTCTCTAAAATCTTATCCAACTTACGAAAAGGACCTGACGCCATCCTGGGCTTCGTTTGTATCTCCGTACATCGACCAGAAAAAGGGGGGGATCGATCCCTCTCTAACTCTGGAACGAAGACAAAGCCAGCGACAGCAACCAGAGAGAAAGAGCACATCAAAAACTTGGCATCATCATCGGGGGTCCAACTCCAATATTCAAAGAGACCCAGAGGTAATGTAGAGATCATGAATAACATTATTGAAAGTGTCACACCCTTGATATGAAATGTGGCGGAAGTTATTCGCCGAGTCTGGCTGGTGAAGGGGGTCGCTCACACCCTCCCGATTATATCGTGATTTGTTTGAAGAGTTGCCAAGAATGGAGCGCGGGGGGTCGCCTCACTAAAGTTCATGTGAGGGGGGAGACGGGGAGCTTTATGGTGGGGAGGCAGGCCGGGGGAGGATGGAGGCTGCGGGGTGGAGGCCGGCAAAGGGAGGCAGCGGTATGGGTAGGTGGAGGGGAAGGGGTTGTCCCGCTTGTTTGGAAGTGTAACCGAGCGAACACATGAACGTAATGGATGATTCTTTTTCAGAGGAAATATTGAATTTTCTTCGGTTGTGTATCAGTGTAAGGCTCTTGTTTGTATACGAGTCTGGCGTTTATATGGCACTTAACTCCTTGTGATTCTTTCAACTGGAGCTGGGGTATGTGGCGCTGCTCCTGTGAAAAGATATAATGGACCTCGGTATAGGGAGAGGGAGGCTCGTGAAATGTGAGGATGTATAAGACTTGGTGCCTCTGAGGCTGATGATCAAACCAGGAAACCTTCGAGTGACAAGACACTTTATCCCCTCACTGAAGGACGAGTTGAGAGAGCTTGATGCCTTAGCATGACATATCCATATTTTGTTTATACTATTATACTTGATCGCTGTTTCTCGCGTTAGCGAGGTAGCGCCAAGAAACAGACCAAAAAGGACCCATCCACTCCTTTACACTTATATACACATATACGTACAAAACGTACACACACACACACACACACACACACGCATATATATATATATATATATATATATATATATATATATATATATATATATATATATATATATATATATATATAGAATACATGTACATACTCATACTTAGTCGCCTTTATCCATTTCCCAGCGCCACCCCACCCCACAGGAAACAGCATCGCCACACCTTGCGACAACGAGGTAGCGCCAGGAAACATACGGAGAGAGGCCACATCCGCTCACCTCCATTCTCTAGCTGTTATATGTAATGCACATAAACCACAGCTCCCTATCCACATCCAGGCCCCAAAGACCTTTCCATGGTTCTTCTAGACGTTTCACAGGCCCTGGTTCAGTCCACTGACAGCACGTCGACCCCAGTATATCATATCGTTCCAATTCAATCTATTCCGTGCACGCCTTTCACCCTCCTGCATGTTCAGGCCCCGAATGTTTAATCCTTTTCACTCCATCCTTCCACCTCCAATTTGGTCTCCCGCTTCTCCTTGTTCCCTCCGCTTCTGACGCATATATCCCCTTTGTGTTGTGTGTGTGTGTGTGTGTGTGTGTGTGTGTGTGTGTGTGTGTTGGGGGGGTGGGAGTGATTGTGTGCCTAAGGCGTTACCGGCTTCCTCCTGCAAGAAGTTACATCGCGAGTGAAAAGTCACTTTTTACGAGTCTGTAGCATTGGGAGTACAGCCTCATCAAAGAACTTCTCATTTCAAAGGACTGTACATTTCCGTTCTGTAAGAAGCGCGACCTGAGGCTGCAGGAAGAGTCCTGGGGTAAATAAAAAAAAATGAATATGTCTATGAGGGAAAAGATGGATATGGTTGATGCTGTCGGCGGCCTATGGACACGAGGCGCGGGCCTTAAACAAAAATGTACAGAAGAGGGTGAATGTCTTGGAAATTGAATGTCTGAAGACAGTATGTAGTGTGAGGAGGACTGATCGAATAAGACATGATAGGGTAAAAGAAAGGTGTTATGGTAAAAGGAGTGCGTATGAGAGAGCTGAAGAGGTTGTGTTGGAATGGTTTGGATACATGGAGGGGATGATTAATAGGGTACACAAGTCAGAAGTGGAGAGAATAAGGAAAGGGGGAACCAAGGAAGAGGTGGAAGGATGGAGTGTACAATGCTTTGAGGTTTGGGGCCTGAACAATGCAGGAGGGTGTGAGGCGAGCAAGGAATAGAGGGAAATGGAGTAATGTAGTACGCTGGGGATGACGTGCTCTCAATAGGCGGTCAGGGGGGGTTTGTGGCTTTGGTGCATAATCATGAGAGCTAAAGTGTGGATGTCAGTAAATGAGGTCATTTCTTCGTCTGTTTCTGGCGCTTCCTCGGTGACGCACGATATGGCAAACATGGTTTCAGGAGTGGTAAAGGACATATGGGTCAGGTGTTTGCTTTACAAGAATGTATGTGGGGAAAATTTAAGGAAACATTGATGAATGTGGAGAGAAGGCACGGTAGGGGTCATGGAGGTGCTTTGTGGAAGGTGTTCTGAATATACGGTGAGGGAGCAAAGCTACGAGGAGTGAGGGGATTTTATTTAGAGATTAAGGCATGTATACGAGTAGGAAGAGAAAACGGTGGGTGGTACAAGGTGAAGGTGGGACTTTGGCAAGGGTGTGTGATGTCACCATGGCTTTTTAATCTGTTAAAGAATGGGGGTAGCGAGAGAGATGAATGCAACGGTCTTGGAGAGAGGGTTAGGTCTATAATCTGTCGGTGGTGGGAAATGCCAGTTACTCTCTGCTGATGACATGGCGCTCGTGGCTGATTCGACTGAGTTTGGGAAAGTGTGTGAAGTAAGAAGGATGAACGAAAGCAACGTGACTAGACTCAACAGTGGAGAGAGACAGGTTGCTTGGAGTATGAGTCTGACTGGAGAGATCCTGGAAGAAGTGGAGTGTGTATGAAGTGGTGTGGGTATAGCAGCGAATGGAACCATGGGAGTTGAAGTGAGCCATGGGATGATGGGTGAGCGGGCTAAGGTCATGGGCGCACGGAAGAGGATGGATAAGCTGGGAATGAAATGTTAAAGTGCTAGATGTGGCGTTAGGACAAATGACGGGGCCCGAGACAGATGTGGCAGTAATAGGAGCTATATGAGAGCTGAAAAGGATATGCTGAAATGATCTGGACGTCAGAATTTTTTGATCAAATCAGTCAAGTTTATGAAATTGGATCGTCTTTAAAGTACCACAAGATCTTCAGTGACAAATCGTCTTGTAGCGCCACGAAACATTTCCTTTTTTTCAACTCGAAATCCAAGGCACCTTATAGCATTAAACACCCTTTAGAACTACCGTATCACAACATCATAAACTGCACCAACTACTTAAGCAATTTGATATCGACGACGCATTTAAGAAGAGCAATAATGTAACTTGATCATGAAACACTCAACCGAAGATTCAGATGACTGTGTTGACCAGATACCGGGCAAAGAGCGCAACAAAGTCTACTTGGGACAAAGTGGATATGAACTGAATCTAAGAACAGAGCAGCGACAGTAGTGTTTGTGGTGGACAAGAATCAAATGCTCCATACCTGCTCACACGAGACTTCATCCACCCTACTGGCTGGAACAACGTTCAGCAAACTGTATCTTGATATTCAAGCGTAGGTAGAAGTGTCATATAATCTAACATTATTAAACACAGTTTTCAGCTCAACTTCAGTCTAGGCATTGATGAATTAGATCCTCTCATCATCCACAGATGTGTCATCATGTACAGGATTATGAAGTCATCCATGACCCTTGCCTTAGTTGGTCACATGTCTTACCTGACCATCGTCTGACCCCTCACCTGACTTGATCATGCGCCTTAACCTGTTCTTACACACTGTGCGTACGTCTGTAAAACCTACCTATGTTCGGTATCACAATATCCCTGATCAAGTGAATACTCACGAATGCGTTCGGATCTTCGTGTTTGATTTCCCACATGGCTACAACACACACACACACACACCAGTGTGTGTGTGTGTGTGTGTGTGTGTGTGTGTGTATTTTACTGTACTCCGACTGCTTCAGGTTGCATCGTGAGTGAAAAGTCACACATAGCGACGCTGGAGCATCGTCAGTTGACAAGACAAAAAAGTGGTCCGTCAAAGAACTTCTCACTTCAAAGAGGGTTCATCCTGTCCCTGCCACTGTGTACAGCGCAGTCTTGAAGTTGCAAGACCCCTTTGGAAGAGGGATCCTGTGGTATTACCATTATATATATACACATATGGCGTATATACTTTGGTTACTTATGTAAGAATTGATAGTCTTGTTTTAATTCGATATCTCCATCCACATGCCCAGCACTCAGGCACACAAGTTTCATCAGAGCAAACCCCACGAGCTGTGTCCCGGGTGTAAATGCTTACACCATAAGCCCTGAGCACCCGACAATGGCTCCATTTGCTACGATACTCGGGGCTAAATTTGACTCCCCGTGGTCATGGCGCGCCCGGCCCGCTCGGTATCAAATATCATCGGAAAATGACGAACTGGTAACCATAGCTTGTTTTCAGATAATTTATATTTGTAAATACATAAAATGCTCCTCTATGTTTCTGTATAGATTTTCATTTATATTTTCTTTTCTATGACATATACTTAGATTCGTCATTTTTGCTAGTGTCGACGGGAGAAATCCACGCGCGAAAACATTACTTGGCAATGTATTCAGTTTCCAATATGGCGGGGGGAAAAGGGAGGCAGCGAGGCCTGGTGGCCCGAGCTAATTCGGCCATTGTGAAGCAGCGGAGGGTGAATGAATGATATACTGGCGCCCATTATGCTAACACTAACACTCCGCTTTGATAGTCAGCCTGGACGGTATTGAGGGCCGCCATCTCCATCTATCACGACGAAATTAGACACTGAATTGACGATCATTTCGCGCCATTTTCCAGCGAGCGACCTTTCAACCAGGACGTAATGTTGACGAATGGCATAGTTCGACGTCGTCTTTTATACATTTTTTTTTTTCTTATAGTACGAATAAAAGGCCATCTATAACTCACATCATCTTAGAGAGAATAGAGAGAGAGTAATTCAACGTAACTTTCGTGTATTTACATAACGCCCTGGAGACGACTGACTTGCCGTTAAGAGCGGGTTTTCCCACGGACATTAGGCGCTGTGATGAGCCCCGCGCGCCCGCGCGCTCTCTGGCCGCCCATGTCATCCAAATGAAATTTGGCCTAGTGGTTCGACCCTGTGACACGTGACCCTTTTATACCAACGTAGGGACCATTTCCGCCGAGCGCCGGGGCTAAATGTGCCCCTTATGGACACAGGCGCTGTTGTTGGGGGGTAAGAAACGCTTAGGACTAGTTACAAGCTGATACCAGGACGTGAATGGTGCGTAAATTAATGAAATATTCGCCCATACGAGATGGTGCGACGTAACACTCTATTGCCCTCACTAGATGAAGTGGTATATGATGTGAGGGGCGACACTCCCACGCAGCCGGCCAGCATTCCCGACCCAATGTGTATTAAACCCTCCACACCCCCTAAACTTCCCCCAATTAGAATTTGATCGTGAGGGTCTTGATAAATATGTGAGCTCGCGGCTAACGAGCTGTAACGAGCTAACTATGAGAACCAACCCTAACCACAACCTCAGTAATTTCATAGAGATTAAAGCAGCTTTGCTTCACATCACATTTTTTGACTCTTGAATCGTTCGAGATTTGAGGATTTATTTTTTTTTTTCAATTTCATGGCTGATATACACCAGAAAAATAATAAGAATTTTGTATATATATATATATATATATATATATATATATATATATATATATATATATATATATATATATATATATATATCTTTTCTTTCAAACTATTCGCCATTTCCCGCATTAGCGAGGTAGCGTTAAGAACAGAGGACTGGGCCTTTGAGGGAATACCCTCACCTGGCCCAATTCTCTGTTCCTTCTTTTGGAAAATTAAAAAAAAAAAATGAGAGGGGAGGATTTCCAGCCCCCCGCCCCCTTCGCCTTCTACGACACGCAGGGAATACGTGGGAAGTATTCTTTCTTCCCTATCCCCAAGGATAATATATATATATATATATATATATATATATATATATATATATATATATATATATATATATATATATATTATATACTGGAAAGAATCACAATTTTGCGCGTGATCAAGTATATTCCTATGAGTTCACGGGGAAAATGATACACGATAAGCTCCCAACTTCACAACAAGCGTACCATGAGCTTGTTATGTGGCCGGGTTTTTTTTTTTTTTTTTTTTACAAACTTCATTGTTGATAAAATTTGTAAACAATTCACCTTCTTGTCCACATAATAAGCTTATGATACGCTCGTTGTCTGTCTTGGACTATCGCATGTTTGCCAAATGGCGTCCTAGCTACGTCTCTTCGTTGTATATCAACTGACTTATATTTCTCTCTCGTATCTCCCCTGATGATGTAATTATTACACGAAAGTGCACTTGGGAACTTATTGTGTTTCATTTTCCCCGTGGACTCATAGGAATATATATATATATATATATATATATATATATATATATATATATATATATATATATATATATATATATATGGAGAGGATATATACAAGGAGAGGAGGGAGACCAGGTTGGAGGTGGAAGGATGGAGTGAAGGGGATTTTGTGTGATCGGGGCCTGAACATGCAGGAGGGTGAAGGGAGGGCAAGGAATAGAGTGAATTGGAGCGATGTGGTATACCGGGGTTGACGTGCTGTCGATGGATTGAATCGGGGCATGTGAGGCGTCTGGGGTGAGCCATGGAAAGCTGTGTAGGTATGTATATTTGCGTGTGTGGACGTATGTATATACATGTGTATGGGGGTGGGTTGGGCCATTTCTTTCGTCTGTTTCCTTGCGCTACCTCGCAAACGCGGGAGATAGCGACAAAATATATATATATATATATATATATATATATATATATATATATATATATATATATATATATATATATATATATATATATTTTTTTTTTTTTTTTTTTTTTTTCAAACTATTTGCCATTTCCCGCATTAGCGAGGTAGCGTTAAGAACAGAGGACTGGGCCATTGGGGGAATATCCTCACCTGGCCCCCTTCTCTGTTCCTTCTTTTGGAAAAATAAATATATATATATATATATATATATATATATATATATATATATATATATATATATATATATATATATATATATCATCCCCAGATGAGCCCGGTAAGAATTAAAACGTAGGTCTAGCAGGATATAGGACGAAGGCTTCTTGGTTGGATTGCCTCATGGGCGAGGGACAAAGGATGCACGTCTGAGATGACTCACCAGTGTGGCCGCTGGCAACCAACGACAAAAATATATACGGTAATTTATTCCTCAAGCGTTTGTAAAACATTACCGTTTGTCGTATATCATATTGTTCATCATATATCGCATATAAGACACAGGTAAAAACCACAAGGTTCCGTGTGGTTTTACCTGCATATATATATATATATATATATATATATATATATATATATATATATATATATATATATATATATGATCAACTATTTTTCCCATAATAAATGCTTTTGAAAAATTAATTCCTATCAGAATTCTTTCAATCTTGAGAATATCTTCCGCATTCCTTTCGAAGATTTGAAAATTCTTCATAGGAAAAAAAAATATGACATTAAAGTGACATAATGAAACTCTAAATTTCACTCGACCCTCAAATACATCAAATCTTTTCATAAAAAAATAATGCTCTTACAACCTTTGTACTTTCAATGCTTGCATTTCTATTTTTTTCTACACGTATATCATTGTCTGTTGTTTGGTAGATAATTATGAACGTTGAATAATGCATGGTCCTTAAGGACTTTCCTCCCTCACAATTATGTTTCACTATTATCTCATATTTTCTCATAATCACGTAATACTAAGACTTAGATAATGCATATCTATTCTGCTTCAAATGATAAATTCATGAGAGAATGTACTTCGATGTTGGCCACAATGCAGGGGGCTAGCGCGTAGTGTTGACCGCAGGGATGTATATATGACGAGGATGTCGAGTTGTGTGAGTTATGTGTTATGAATAAGACGCACTCAACTGTATGTCTGTGGATTGAATGCTGGCATCCTCCTTGTGGATGAGGCCAAAAAGAAGAACAGACCTGGGCATGAAGGAGTGACACTCGACAGGCGATGAAGTGTTAACTCACTGCGCAGCCGTCAATAACCCTTGCGATACCTAAAAGCGGCTGAGAGAGGTAATGTCTCTCCCTGGTCGGTGGCTGAGAGAGAGAGAGAGAGAGAGAGAGAGAGAGAGAGAGAGAGAGAGAGAGAGAGAGAGAGCAATACTAGCAACAATTGTCTGTTTTCGTATATATTTATTCCCAGTTTATCTGAAGCCACGGACGAACAAGGAGATATACCCATGGGGCAGAGCACATGTTCTGAAGTCATACCCTGCGTGTTCAGTAGAACGCTATTCATATTTGTGTCACTTATACTCTCATAAGTTGCATATTTACATGCTATATTAACATATGATTCAGGTAAATACAGACACAAAAGCTTTTCATATCAAAATAAGTCAATATCACGCCACACCACAACACCATCACTACACCACCATCACCAAACCACACCACCATCATCAAACCACACCACACCACCATCACCACACCACACCACCATCACCACACCACACCACCATCACCACACCACACCACCATCACCACACCACACCACCATCACCACACCACACCACCATCACCACACCATACCACCATCACCACATCACACCACCATCACTACATCACACCGCCATCACCACACCACACCACCATCACCACACCACACCACCAGCACCACATCACACCACCATCACCACACCACCATCACCACACCACACCACCATCACCACATCACACCACCATCACCACACCACCATCACCACACCACACCACCATCACCACATCACACCACCATCACCACACCATACCACCATCACCACACCACACCACCATCACCACATCACACCACCATCACCACACCACACCACCATCACCACACCACACCACCATCACCACATCACACCACCATCACCACACCACCATCACCACACCACACCACCATCACCACACCACCATCACCACACCACACCACCAGCACCACATCACACCACCATCACCACACCACCATCACCACACCACACCACCATCACCACACCACCATCACCACACCACACCACCAGCACCACATCACACCACCATCACCACACCACACCACCAGCACCACATCACACCACCATCACCACACCACCATCACCACACCACACCACCATCACCACATCACACCACCATCACCACACCATACCACCATCACCACACCACACCACCATCACCACATCACACCACCATCACCACACCACACTACCATCACCACACCACACCACCAGCACCACATCACACCACCATCACCACACCACCATCACCACACCACACCACCATCACCACACCACCATCACCACACCACACCACCAGCACCACATCACACCACCATCACCACACCACCATCACCACACAACCATCACCACATCACACCACCATCACCACACCACCATCACCACACCACACCACCAGCACCACACCATACCACCATCACCACATCACACCACCATCACCACATCACACCACCACCACCACACCAAACCTCAGCCCCATCACCATATCACACCACCATCATCACACTGCACCACCACCCCAGCCGTCATCACACCACACCACCATCCCAGCCCATCATACCACACCATCGCCCCAGCCCATCACCACACTGCACCACTGTCCTAACCCATCACCACATCTAGCCTTGAACCACAGCACACCACACAAGGAGATGACTGTTGTTGGCTGTTGAGTTAGGATCTTCAATGTATGTTGGACCATGATGATGTGCCCTAGGTCTGGCGGGATACGGGTATAGTGCCACTGTACAAAGGTGAGGGGATAAAGGTGAGTGTTCAACCTACAAAGGTGTAGGCTTGTTGAGTGTAAGTTGTATGGGAGAGGAGTGAATGAAAGGGTGAAGGCATATATATATATATATATATATATATATATATATATATATATATATATATATATATATATATATATATATATATATATATATCATCGTTACAATAAAATAGTCCCTCAAATAAGTGGAGTTAAATTCAATAAATATACAGAGAAATTTAAGTACTCTACGAGCGGGTTTATGTAGAAAGGGAAGGTACCGTAAAAAGACTGTTTACACACCCGATTGAAGTTTAAATCAGTGTGGTTTCAGAAGTGGTAGAGGATGTGTGAATCAGGCGTTTCCTTCAATAAAAATGTGTAACAAATACTTAGAGAAACTGATGGATTTGTATGTGGTATTTATGGATCTGAGGAAATTATGTGACAGGGTTGACAGAGTAGCCTTCTGGAAGATCTTAAGGTTATATGGTGTTGGGGAAAAGCTGCTGGAAGAAGAGAGTTTTTATCAAGGGTGTACAGCAGGTGTACGAATGGAAAGAGAGGAGAGTTAATGGTTCCAAGTGAAGGTTGGTCTGTCTCCATGGATGTCGAAATTGTTAATGGATGGGATGGTGAGGGAGGTACATGCGAGTCTTGGACTCATCAGCAAGCATGCAGTCTGCAGGGGCTAACTGGCTAAGGAACGGAATCAGTATTGTGGTAGTATATTCGAATGAGAAACTGCCTAGGTTTGTCACGGAGTCTGGAGGATTGTGTGAAAGGAGGAAGTTGAGAGTAAATGTGAATAAAAGCAAGGGAATTAGGTTTAGCAGGGTTGAGGGTCAAGTTAGTTGGGGGTGTGAGTTTGATAAGAGAAAAATTGTCGAAGTGAGGTGCTTTAGATAACTGGGAGTGGACAAGGTGGAGAATGGAACCATGGAAACGGAAGACAGTCACAGGGTGGGCGAGGGGGAGAAGGTTCTGGGAGCACTGAAGAATGTGTGAAGAGAGAGAGACCGTTGTTGGGTGGGCAGATATGGGTATGTTTGCAGGTACAATAATTCCACCAATATTAGATGGATGAGAGGCATGAGCTATTGTTAAAAATATGCGGACGATGGTATGAATGTAGGAAATGAAATGTGGTGTGAGGTGATTTAATCGAGTAAGTCATTAAAGAGTAAGTGAGAGGTGTGGAGATAAAGAGTGTGGTTGAGAGAACTGAAGATGGTGTGCTGAAATAGTTTGGACTTATGTAGAGAACGAGTGAGGAAAGGTTATCAAAGAGGATACATATGTCAGAAATGAAAGGGAACAAGAAAGGGGATGCAAAATTGGAGATGGAAGGATGGAGTGAAAAAGATTTTGAGTGATCGGGGCCTGAACATGCAGGAAGATGAAACGCATGCACGGGAAAGAGTGAATTGGAACGGTACGGTATGCTGGGGACGACGTGCTGTCAATAGACTGAGCTAAGGCATATGAAGCGGTCGAATTAAACCATCGAAAGGTCTGTAGGGCCTCACTGTGGATAGGAAACTGTGGTATCGGTGCATTTCACATGACAGCTAAAGAATGGATACGAGCGGATGCAGCCTATCTTCGTCTGTTCTTGGTGCTACCTTACTAACGCGGGAAAAGGCGACCATCAAAAATAACATTAAAGTTCACTCGGTTGTATTTGTGTAAAACAGTCTTTTTATAATATTTTCCTTCTTTCCATGAACCTACTCTTAAAGTATTTCATTTCTCTGAATATATTACTATTATCATTATTATTACACGCCCAACCAATCCCCACCCCAACACCACCACACACCAACCCTACACCCCACAACCACCACACACACATCAATCCCACACCCTACCATCAGTACACTAATCCCACACTCTGCGCCCCAGCACCGCACACCACACACACTACCACCACCACACCTCACTACCACACCTTCACACCTCACCTGCACACCTCCACACCTCACCTGCACACCTCCACGCCTCACCACCACCACCCTACATCAACCCCAGCAGCAGCAGCAGCACACAAGCAACAGCATAATAATATCACCCTGGCACTTGCAGTTTCGCTGGTCGTCCGGACAGAGGCCGCCAGCTGCGTGTGTGTGTGGTGGAGAGGGCTCAGGGTCGCCGGAGTGAGAGTGTGTGAGAGCGCGGAGGAGAGAAGGTGGAGGGAGAGGCCCCCCCTCCTCGCCACCTCTCCCCTCCAAACCCCGGGCTTATGGGTGCATTTGAATAAAGCAGCGGCCCGAACACACTCGGGGATCCGCCAGACGTGCCCTGCCGCTTATTGTGGGATATTGGACCTTTATTTGCATACATTATGGGTAGCGCTAGCCAATCCCCAGGGGCTTTGGCACTGCTGATCCTCTTCTCCGAGTCTGTCCCTGGCTCCTCCGCTCTCCCTAGATACCACACCACTCTTTCTCCAGGGATATATATATATATATATATATATATATATATATATATATATATATATATATATATATATATATATATATATATGAATTAAATTATGGGTTCTTAAGCCTTATAAAAAGTACTAATGAGAAAGTTTTCAGATAATCGTGACATCCGAGACTACGAGACGCTGGGCGCAAACCGAACACTGATAAATGGGAGATATGATAAGGGATAGAAAATGGAGGTAAGGAGAGTCACTCATGCATATCTTAAGTCTATTCATCCTGATGGCTATACACCTGGAGAGAGAGAGAGAGAGAGAGAGAGAGAGAGAGAGAGAGAGAGAGAGAGAGAGAGAGAGAGAGAGAGAGAGATTTGAAGATGTTATGGGAGCCAGCAGTCGTATCAGGCGGGATGGGGAATGAAAATGAGGACAGAAAAAAGAGAACTGAATACTGGACGAGGATGAAGGCTGGGGACATGGCTGTGGGGTGGAGGGAGGTGGTCGTGGAAAGTGAGAGGGACAAACAATAGTAGCATCCCATCGTGGACGACGATTTTAACCATTTAAATACGACGATTTTAACCATTTAAATACGACGATTTTAACCATTTAAATACGACGATTTTAACCATTTAAATACGACGATTTTAACCATTTAAATACGACGATTTTAACCATTTAAATACGACGATTTTAACCATTTAAATACGACGATTTTAACCATTTAAATACGACGATTTTAACCATTTAAATACGACGATTTTAACCATTTAAATACGACGATTTTAACCATTCAAATACGACGATTTATGCCTCTAAGTACGACGATTTGACCCGTTAAGCGAGACGATTTAACATGTTAAGAACTACGATTTATGCCTCTCAATACGACGATTTAATTTGTTAAGTACGACGATTTTAGCCGACGATTTAATCCGATAAGTACAACGATTTATGCCACTGAGTGCAACAGTTTTAACGCCTTAAGTAAGACGATTTTTGCCTCTGAGTACGACGATTTAACCCATTAATTACGACAGTTTAAGCCATTCAGTACGACGGTTTAATCCGTCGAGTACGACGATCGAACCCTTTGAGCAGGACGATTTCAACCCTTGATTACGATGACAGCCACTGAGTACGATCATTAAAGTCATCGTACTCACCAGTTAAGCCGGTGGCACTCAAGTGGTTAAGTCGTCATACTCTTAAGGCCTAAATGGTCACACTCAGGAGATGCAGTCATCGTATCTAAGGGGTTATGACGGCGTTCTACTCAAGGGGCTTCATAGGAAATCAGGGAGTGAAAGGAGGAATGCGTCCAGCATTAGTGTATCGTGAGATAATGAGGGAGACAGTAGAGCCAGACTGTCTCAAAAGACAGGATAATACAGACGAGGTGACAGAGAGTGTCGTAAGACAGAATACGATGAGGTAAGATCAAGGATCAATTGAAGCACAGTTGTTCAAATAGGAAGTGAAGAGGAACGGTTGTGGTAAGACGGAAATATGATAGTTTGAGCCAATTTAACTTTCTGCTATGACGAGGGGGACCGTAAGAAACATAAATCCAACAGACGAAAAAAAAAAAAATCGCTTACTTAAGAAGGGACAAAAATCGCCTGTTTACGAAGGGAAAAATTCATGAAGGGAAAAAATCGCCTGTTTATGAAGGGAAAAATCTCCTATTTTGAAGGGGAAAGAATCGCCTGTTTATGAAGGGAAAACCTATTTATGAAGGGAAAAAATTGCCTATTTTGAAGGGGAAAAAATCGCCTGTTTATGAAGGGAAAAATCGCCTGTTTATGAAGGGAAACAATCGCCTGTTTATGAAGGGAAACAATCGCCTGTTTATGAAGGGACG
This sequence comes from Panulirus ornatus, assembly GCF_036320965.1. NCBI lineage: Eukaryota > Metazoa > Arthropoda > Malacostraca > Decapoda > Palinuridae > Panulirus > Panulirus ornatus. The sequence continues at coordinate 10,012,760 of NC_092260.1, read as the reverse complement.
AAACTGAAACGAAAACGAAAAAAATAATAAAGATCATGAAAAATGGTGGATGAGGGGATGGAGGCGAGCACAAGGTGTAAATAAAGGAGACAGTAATGAGATGGAGTGATGAATACGGCAGGAAGGAGAGAGTGTGAAGTGGTGGGGAAGAGCTAATGAGATGGAGCGATGAATACGGCAGGAAGGAGAGAGTATGAAGTGGGAGGGAGGAGCTAATGAGATGGAGTGATGAGTACGGCAGGAAGGAGAGAGTGTGAAGTTGGAGGGAAAGGCTAATGAGATGGAGTGATGAATACGGCAGGAAGGAGAGAGTGTGTAGTGGTGGATAAGAGCTAATGAGATGGAGTGATGAATACGGCAGGAAGGAGAGAGTGTGTAGTGGTGGTGAAGAGCTAATGAGATGGAGTGATGAATACGGCAGGAAGGAGAGAGTGTGTAGTGGTGGGGAAGAGCTAATGAGATGGAGTGATGAATACGGCAGGAAGGAGAGAGTGTGTAGTGGGAGGGAGGAGCTAATGAGATGGAGTGATGAATACGGTAGGAAGGAGAGAGTATGAAGTGGGAGGGAGGAGCTAATGAGATGGAGTGATGAATACGGCAGGAAGGAGAGAGTGTGTAGTGGTGAGGAAGAGCTAATGAGATGGAGTGATGAATACGGCAGGAAGGAGAGAGTATGAAGTGGGAGGGAGGAGCTAATGAGATGGAGTGATGAATACGGCAGGAAGGAGAGAGTGTGTAGTGGTGGGGAAGAGCTAATGAGATGGAGTGATGAATACGGCAGGAAGGAGAGAGTGTGAAGTGGTGGGGAAGAGCTAATGAGATGGAGTGATGAATACGGCAGGAAGGAGAGAGTGTGTAGTGGGAGGGAGGAACTAACGAGATGGAGTGATGAATACGGCAGGAAGGAGAGAGTGTGTAGTGGTGGGGAAGAGCTAATGAGATGGAGTGATGAATACGGCAGGAAGGAGAGAGTGTGTAGTGGTGGGGAAGAGCTAATGAAATGGGGTGATGAATACGGCAGGAGAGAGAGAGTATGAAGTGGGAGGGAGGAGCTAATGAGATGGAGTGATGAATACGGCAGGAAGGAGAGAGTGTGTAGTGGTGAGGAAGAGCCTAGTGGTGTATATCATCCACGAGACACACCAGAGGAGGAACAATCAACAGGCATGCAAGTGAAGTGGTGGCAGTAATTAGAGCAGGAGAAATGTTAAGTGGCGTAACGAGCAGTAAATAAACATCAAGGGTAAGAAGAGAGAGTAATAGGGCTAAGTGATGGTATGTATTTAGTAAAACAAAGATTAAGTGGGGGGTAAGTGGCCCTAAGGTGAAGAAGAAGACCTAAGACTGTTCGTCAATTTATGGTGGTACTTACGCCAAGTCTGGTTCTTATATGCATGTTTACCTCACACCACCCACAACTCGAAGGGTCACAGATCAAACTCCAATGCTTAGGCCCGCAAGGAATAAGACTAGATGTTAAGAAGACCAATGGGGGGGGAAGCTAACATGGCTGCTTATGTGAGGCGAGGAAGGAAGATTAAAACATCGAGGCTTTTGCGATCATGGATTCGAACCAGTGATCCCTCAGAGTGCACGATGAGGTAGACTGGTATAAGTGTGTCAAGCTACAGACTATCGATCGAGCACATACACAAGCGGGACTCCGGGCTGGAGAACATATCCATTCTATAACGCGTAAATCTGCTGGCGCCAAGGTCAGGCGGGCCAGGTGTAGCTTAAGTATCTCCACCTGCCTCTCATAATGACTGCATTTATACAAAGGATACCATGATTATATTTCTCTTTCTTTATCACAACTGTTAACTGACGGCGATGATAATAAGGGGCCTTGGGCTGTTCCGCCCAGAGGATGAATCAGAATTATAAGGAGAGAAATATCTGGTTTTAACTCAGACTTGGTATCACACAGTGTTTCATTTCCAGTCTGATTACCACTTACTCAGAGGAACACTGTGGTTGAGGATATAGGATCTGGTGTCAGACACTTGCGCTGTGTTTCGGGAGGATCAGCATCTCCACAAGCCACAGTTGTGGTCGGGAGGCTGGGTGAACACGGTCGTCAGTTCCTGGATGCTGAGGGGGTCTTGTTGGTTCCTCTATGTGCGATGGTTCTCAGTAATCGATTTGTTTGTATAGTATGTGTTTTTCTGTAGAAGTGTGTGTGTGTGTGTGTGTGTGTGTGTGTGTGTGTGTGTGTGTGTGTGTGTGTGTGTGTGTGTCCGAACACTTACTTCTAAGACACAGGAGGGCGTATCTCCACATTCTTGAACTTTCTTGAATACTATACTCTTAATATCTCGTATGTCACTCACAGTTTCATGTCACTTTATACCACTCATCCATCACTCGTATTCCATACAAGTGATTCTCTTCTTTAAAAAAGATTCTTGCTTCATTTCATGTTATGTCCTCAGTCTTTCCATATCTCTCAACAACTTTCTGGCTTAATTTCATGTTCTCGCTATCCCTACGTTATCGATCTGTTTCAAAACTTAAAGGTTGTGATCAGGTCACCTCTCACTCTTCTCTCTTCCAAGGTGGGCAAATTTAAAGCCTGGAGCTTTTTCTTGCAACTGGGCTCTCTCTTCTGGTATCGTCTTTGTTGTCCTCCTCTGGACCTCCTTTATTACCTCTGTGATTTTAAAGGTGCGGCGACCAAAGTTGTGGTCAAATGTAGACCATAAAAAGCTTGCTAAATATTTCCTCATCCATATACTTAACTGATATTCTAATCGTTGCCAGTACACAGTTGGTTTCCTTTATCATGTAGGAAGCTGGCGACAGGTTAGAGACGATGTTCACTTCCCGGGCTCCTCTCAGATACAGAATCCTGAAGCTTTTTTCCACTCCTTCCCATCCTCATTGATTTACATTTGTTTAGTTTGAATTTCATCAACCATGTATCAGACCAACTATGGAGTCCTTCTACTTCTCCTTGTAAGTACATGCAACACAGCGCGTTTCTCACTTCTCATAGGAGCTCTGCATCCTCTGCAAACATGTTCAGGTAGGAATCCAATCCTTCTAGCAAGTCGTTCATATAAATCAAGAAAAGCAACGATTCCAAAACGGATCCTTGGGGTACTCCACTGTCCCCCATTTGAAGAGGTAGACGTGTGTCACTTGTTTCCTCCCCTGAGATAATCTTTCGTCTATCGGAAGAATCTCTCCCCTTACTCCTTCCTTGTGATGCAGCTTCATAATCAGCTTCTCATGTGCCTCATCGTCAAATGCTTTCTGGCAATCAAGATAAAAACAGTGTACCCAACCTTCGCTCATTTTCTCGTGGAAATTTACATGGTTTCTTGCACACGACCTCCTCTCCTTAAAACTGTCTTGCTTCTCACTTAGGTATTTTTCTGCACACACTTTTGGTACTTGTGTCTCCATGATTAGTCCGCCACTCTATCTCCATATAACTGAATTTCCCCTTCATCGATGCTTTACCTCCTTTCAGAAGTGAATATTTTACTGCTTTATATACCATCCTAATCGTTCCTTCGTTGTAATTACTGCATATTGTTTTGGATGTTTACAATTCTTTGGAGAATTATATACTATCAACACCACTATGCACCTTTTCCCCTACAATTACCCCGCCCATTATGTATTGTCTGAATGAGCCATCAACTGCTGCGTCCGGAAACTTTGGGATGTCTCTTGTTAGGAGAACCATTCCTCCTCCTCCTTTATCCTCTTTTTCCCTCCTTACTGTCATATACAGACTAGTTCCCTGTCCGACCCAAGTATAATGCCCTGCCCCACACAACAGTTTAGTACCCTGCCACACACACCAGTCTAGTGCCCTGCCCCACACACAAGAGCCTAGTACCCTGCCCTACACAACAGTCTAGTACCCTGCCACACACAACAGTCTAGTGCCCTGCCCCACACACAAGAGCCTAGTACCCTGCCACACACAACAGTCTAGTACCCTGCCCTACACAACGGTCTAGTACCCTGCCTCACACAACAGTCTAGTACCCTGCCCTACACAACAGTCTAGTACCCTGCCTCACACAACAGTCTAGTGCCCTGCCCCACACACAACAGTCTAGTACCCTGCCCTACACAACAGTCTAGTACCCTGCCACACACAACAGTCTAGTACCCTGCCCTACACAACAGTCTAGTACCCTGCCCCACACAACAGTCTAGTGCCCTGCCCCACACACAACAGTCTAGTACCCTGCCCCACACAACAGTCTAGTACCCTGCCCCACACAACAGTCTGGTACCCTGACCCACACACAACAGTCTAGTACCCTGCCCCACACAGCAGTCTAGTACCCTGCCCCACACAACAGTCTAGTACCCTGCCCAACACAACAGTCTAGTACCCTGCCCTACACAACAGTCTAGTACCCTGCCACACACAACAGTCTAGTACCCTGCCCTACACAACAGTCTAGTACCCTGCCTCACACAACAGTCTAGTGCCCTGCCCCACACACAACAGTCTAGTACCCTGCCCCACACAACAGTCTAGTACCCTGCCCCACACAACAGTCTAGTACCCTGACCCACACACAACAGTCTAGTACCCTGCCCCACACAGCAGTCTAGTACCCTGCCACACACAACAGTCTAGTACCCTGCCCAACACAACAGTCTAGTACCCTGCCCTACACAACAGTCTAGTACCCTGCCCCACACAAGCAGTCTAGTACCCTGCCCCACACAACAGTCTAGTACCCTGCCCCACACAACAGTCTAGTACCCTGCCCCACACAACAGTCTAGTACCCTGACCCACACACAACAGTCTAGTACCCTGCCCCACACAGCAGTCTAGTACCCTGCCCCACACAACAGTCTAGTACCCTGCCCCACACAACAGTCTAGTACCCTGACCCACACACAACAGTCTAGTACCCTGCCCACACAACATCAGTACCTGCCACACACGTCTAGTACCTGCCTACACAACATCTAGTACCTGCCCACACAACAGTCTAGTACCCTGCCCACACACAACAGTCTAGTACCCTGCCCCACACACCAGTCTAGTACCCTGCCCCACACAACAGTCTAGTACCCTGACCACACAAAGTCTATACGAACACAGTCTAGTACCCTGCCCACACACAGTCTAGTACCCTGCCCCACACAACAGTCTAGTACCCTGCCCCACACACCAGTCTAGTACCCTGGGATCCTGACAGGCTGTATGGTGAGTGTATGAACACAAGTCCTCCCCCGACCCAAGCCCTACACCCCACGGCTCCCTCCCGCTCTGCTGGATGCCACCTGTTATCTCCGCATCTTGATGTAATCGCTAACGACTTTATCTAATGACTAAACGACCGTAGTGTCCCCGGAATGCTCACTTCCTGGCCGTGACCTGACCACCGCCGGGGCCCAAGGGTAATTCTACATAATCCTCGACCTCCTCTGGAACCAAACACCGCAGGTTGACAACTGACAATATTGCCTTCACCTGGGATGAACAGTTTAACTTGTCGTTCAGAATGAGTTATAAACTGACGGCCAATCACACTCCACTTAACTCTCACTTGGTAATGAACACAGCTAGGGTGAGATGGTCGTGCCATATCAAACCTAATCTTTTGATGAGGAAGAAGTACTGTCCACTGTGAGAGGATGGGTTTTTTTTTTCCTAGACTTTCTCATTACTATTCAACACGATTTCCTTACTGAGTACTAGAGGGTTGAACTCTTTTAAAGTCATGCTAACGTAATTAGAAAACGGAAGATCAAGCGATACACAGACTTAAAGAATAATTCCACAACACACCGGACCTAGAGTGTTGCAAGGATGGATCACTGCACATACCATCAGCTCGCGATTTACTTTAACTGGTCAACTTCTCTCATTTTATATCACAGGATCAAACCTTCATATCACACAACCGAAACCGGTGATTCATTACGAATGTTTGTGAAAGGTGGAGGGGTTGTTGATGCTGGAAACTGTACCACATACACCGTCAGGGAAGGACTGGTCATGACCATCTCCGTGTGGGAACATTCGTGGCAGAGGAAGCAACGGGGCAACTCTGTGTGGGTACAACTCAGGCCTCAGGTCCCTGTGAATCACTCCGCCAAAACTGCTTGTTTGTATAGGTGTGTGTTCTTAGTTCCTAGAGAACTACGGCACGACCCTTGACCCAGCACGACGGCTACGACCTTTGGGTGTGAGGGCCGAGCCTCGGGTCAAGTTAAGGCGACGTCTACATCATTCATACCCTAAGGTCGTACCGTCGTGCTCAAAAACGAACTGTCGTCCTCAAGGGTCTCTATCGTCGTGCTCAAGGGTCGCTATCGTCGCGCTCAAGGGCCGTGATGTCTTGCTCAAGGGTAGTGATGTCGTGCTCAAGGGTCATGATATCGTGCTCAAGGGTCGCTATAGTCGTGCTCACGGGCCATGATGTCGTGCTCAAGGGTCGCTATAGTCGTGCTCACGGGCCATGATGTCGTGCTCAAGGGTCGTGATGTCGTGCTCACAGGCCATGATGTCGTGCTCACGGGCCATGATGTCGTGCTCAAGGGTCGTGATGTCGTGCTCACAGGCCATGATGTCGTGTTCAAGGGTCGTTATCGTCGTGCTCAAGGGTCGTGATGTCGTGCTCACGGGCCATGATGTCGTGCTAAAGGGTCGTGATGTCGTGCTCAAGGGTCGTGATGTCGTGCTCACGGGCCATGATGTCGTGCTCACGGGCCATGATGTCGTGCTCAAGGGTCGTGATGTCGTGCTCACAGGCCATGATGTCGTGCTCACGGGCCATGATGTCGTGCTCAAGGGTCGTGATGTCGTGCTCACAGGCCATGATGTCGTGTTCAAGGGTCGTTATCGTCGTGCTCAAGGGTCGTGATGTCGTGCTCACGGGCCATGATGTCGTGCTCAAGGGTCGTGATGTCGTGCTCAAGGGTCGTGATGTCGTGCTCACGGGCCATGATGTCGTGCTCAAGGGTCGTGATGTCGTGCTCAAGGGTCGTTATCGTCGTGCTCAAGGGTCGTTATCGTCGTGCTCAAGGGTCGTTATCGTCGTGCTCAAGGGTCGTTATCGTCGTGCTCAAGGGTCGTTATCGTCGTGCTCAAAGGCCGAAAGTTACATATTGAGTTCCTCTCATCTTCACGTCACTACACAGTCCACTGGATATTGTATTTCCTAAGCGCCACTGCTGGAGAACAACCCAGTTTTCGCCAATGTTAAACTTACTCCATAATTTCCTTTAGGTACACAGATTTTCATGTCGAGATGATATCTACCTCGATTATCATATTTCTATGTATCACTCTTATCTATTGTATAAAAAAATGATTTATTTCTTTCAATTTATTCTGTGGGATATCACTGGATTATTCAGTTCTGACCTTTGTTTCCACGATGCTTGTAAACTCTATGAGATGTGTTGGTAAAATATAGTTCCAGACTAAAACTGGATAGATAAGGTTTATGATTTCGATAAGGAAAAATATTGTGGTCATTTATACATAAAAGTTCCTATGACTTGCCACTTCTCTTTCATTCGTCTAAAGTATCCGAAAAAAAAAAAATGAATAACAATGACACGTTCCTAGAAACCATTCTACATCACGTATCCTCAATAATATATTTTTCATCAAGTTTCCCATTCACTACTATTTCTTAATATTCATATCAATGAGGCGAAACATTTTTAAAAAGGATTTGAAAGAAAAGAAAATGAAAAAAAAATGATGCAACGGACGTATGATTAAACGTCTTCACAATATGCTTGATTTATCCCCCTGCCCGATCTTGTTCCAGCCTTTAGCTTAATGTTACTATCAAACGATGAATCTAGCAAACACTTATCACAAAGACTCTTCACAGTTTTCGAGATATCTTCAAAAGTAGGTCAGGTACGTTGCTTTTGTAGTGTGAGAGTAGGTTGAAATTCTATTCGTACTTCACTATAGCTTAAGAAAGCATCTTTCTTTCTTTTTTTTTTTTAAATAGTTTACTCGAACGCCATATCAGACTTCGTGTCTTGCTTTCCTTCCGGCCAGCGAAGTGGACTGTCACAGTGTCCTCGAAGATATCATAACCTGCAGTGGCTATGAGCCAAGTGACCAAGGGGTGAGGACTTCCTTATGAAGTCTAACTACCCAGCCCTGCAGCCCTGAGGGCAATGGTACCATTACTTACACGATTCCCCACCCACGCAAGGGGCTGTATTTTCAAGCGATTCTATCCAATCTGCTAGAATGGTCGTGTAGGTTATCTGTCCACAGTTTTCCCCAAATATGATTTGGAGGACACTTTCCCAGTACTTATTCTGTAAACTTAAGTGTAAAGAACTTCATTGCTGAGTTTCTTGCTTTCGTATTCTCTCAGGCCTCTGATGACGTACACTGCCTCTCACAGGAGTCACTAGTGGCCACACAGTCACCTCCATGAACGAGAAATGTCAGATTCATCTCTTAAAAACCATCGAGACGTCATGCGACCAAGAAGCTGTGCCAGATAGTACTCAAGGCCACAACAACTGGAAACATATCTGACTGATACATAGCCATAAGAAGTCAATACAGAATGGTGCAGAAGCGGAGGTATGAACTAACAGCAGAAGTTGACTCATTTCATACACTATAGCAAATACAGTCGGGTATGGTGCAGGATATATAGATCTTGATGTCTCTTATAGCTTGGAAACCAGCTGGCAATCCTTCTATGTAAGCTACCATCTCCTCTGGTAGTTGTATCGCGCAAGCAATGCCTCTGCCGTTCTGTGGATCACTTTGACTCCTTAGCCCAGCTAAAGAATATAATCATGCTAAGTTAAAGGTCAGACTACGTTTGTAAACTACAATGACATCATTTATCAATAAGACCGAAGAGGTTTAGTTAAGCCGATGGTCTTCCCGTAACACCTTTGCAAAATCGAGCTTCCGAGAATGAAGTATCACTTCTGGTGGAGATCCAAATATCCATATAATATGCCATACAAACACTGAGGGTCTGATGCTCCACCCTTACGCAAGTCCGACACATATCCTTCACTAACAGGGTTGTGTGGTTAAGTCCTCGTCTCGTAGGTCTCGAAGAGTCACGTTCCATACGAGTTCATAAAGCTGTACCCTCCACTAGGGGTCCAGGTGATAGAAGGACTTTCATGACCAGTTTAACATTCGTCCAAACTCGTCAAGCGTCTGGTGGTGGGAGACTCTGAGTCTGTGTCTGCCTGTGTGCCTTTATCCAGATGATCTACACGTCCCACCTCAACCCAAACTGACGTATAGTCGGTGAGAAATGCCACACAGTTGTTTTGTTACACGAGATTCCTACCCCACCTGGGAGGAGAGGAAATTACTGGTAATTAGAGAACAGGAAGTGATATAATGAACAGTGGAGGGGGAATCCCACCGTATCAGTCAACACTAATTACATTGTTCATTCAACATGATAAAAAAAAAAAGTCGATAATAAATAAAAATGACTCGGTAACAGTGATAATAAACTGCAAAAACGTGGCTATTAAAATGGCATTAGAGAAGCCGCAGGACAGATGGGACGCCAGCAGTGTACAACAGTGACAGATATAGAGAGTGGGTTTAACACGTCCTGACGCGGCGTGAAGTGCTGGGGACAACAGGCAGCTTTGAAAAGTGGCCAAGGCTGGTGAGGAAAAGCTGTCATGCTGGTACAGAGGACGAGGTGTAGTATGGAGGCGTAGTGGATAAGGTGTTGTGGGGTGGGGTGTGGTGAATGGGAAGTGGAAGTGGATGATATCTACCGAGATGATGTGCTGAAAAGGACCTGATGGCAAGGACACACAGATGAGGGTGTGAGGAATGAAGTGAGGTGATGAGGGTGCAGATAATGAGGCGTAGGTGGGAGGTGTAAGATGGAAACCTTATAAATTAAGCGTTCGTATAAAGCCATCGAGATGTGATGAGGTCAATAATAATGTCGATTCCATTTTGAATTTCTTGACCTCTTGCACAACCTGCTGGTTTATAAAGAGGTAATAATCAAGGTTAAGAGGGGGGAAACGATAAGAATTCTTTACGCCGAATCATATCCTTTACTCTGCCATCCACTCACGCGGGAAGGCAACTTTCCCAGACGAGAAGAGTTAGTCAGTTGGAGCCCTTGACGCAATATAATGACTGGCTTTACTGGCCGCAACACCTCCCCTGACTGCAGACCCGAACCCGCGTCTCATGAGTTGCTAGTAAAAGACCGTTACCGCTGTGCTATAGCACCCCGGTCATTACACTCCTAATTACACTAATAAATATCATGGCAGTTCAAACCAACCTATAAACAACAGGGGTCAGACACTTCCTCCTGTGTGTTCTTTTATTATAGTTGCTGTGTTGCTGGGAGGGGGGTGCTGCCGCTGAGTCTACTGTGTTGCTCTGAGGGCGGGGTGGGTGCTGATTCTGCCGTACTGCTGGGAGTGTGGTGCTGAGGCTGACTTCGCTGTGGTGCTAGGGAGTGTGGTGTTGACACCGATAGTGCTGTGTTGGTGGAAGTGTGGTGATGCCACTGACATCAAGAGAGACGAGAAATAAATGCCCTATGAAGCGCACCCTGGAGGTCTGCCTGTGGCCATCTGGTGCTCTAGCAAGGCAGTCGATTCTCTGACAATCCAAAGGAGCCAGGCTTCAGCTGAGTACGTCTTTGATTATCCAAGTCAGGTAGTAAGGCTTGTCTTTATCTACCGCTTCCAGCAGATAGATTCCTGACTGTCAAAGACCAGTATTTCCACCTAACTCTGCCTCTTTGCCACACTTCATCTCATGCAATGCTTTCACTACTTCCGCTCTTTTCACCATACCATTTGCTATGACTTCCTCACGAAACATGCCTCATCATAAACAGACCACATCCACCAGTCTTTTAATCAACTGCCGGGTAATCGGAAACCTAAATATCCGGACCCTAGGTAGCAAAACGCCTTATTACCCAGCAACCGGATAACCAAACATCTGATTATCCAATGATAAGTCATCCACACTTGATCAATCAGGAGCTCGAAAGTCAGACTCTTACTTCTCGTGGTTCTGAACCCCCAGATTACCAATCATTATGGACTGAATACCCAGCAATATCAGTTGACTAAAGACCTCCTTAAGTAATATTAACTATGTTCCAGTTTTATCAGCTTCCAATAGTTTCATCATGCCTGTAGTTCCAAACGAGGGAACCTAAGTGATCGCATACTCTATAAAATGATTTCTTTGCTAACTTAAGGGATTTATCAATGAAAAATCTCGGTATTTTAACTGACATCCAATAAACTTAGATCAATAAACTCTGGACTACAAATAAGTAATGCCCTAAGGAGCATAGAGTTGAACCCAAACCTCCTACTGACACCAAGAATCTTTAAGTTCTCCCTTTTAATAATGATTTTACTTGGCTTCCCATGTTGCTTAAATCCTTCAATGGAAATTTGCCTTCAGCAACAATAGTACTATAAAGAATATCTTAATCAGGAACTCACCAGAAAATTCTCCTGGATGCATCTATAAAGTGCCATGTGGAAATTGTGATAAGTTTCATGTTGGGCAGACTGGTAAGGACCTTTCTGTTAGACTTAAGCAACATAGTTATAGTATAAGAACGGGACAAGAATCAAACGCCATGTTTAATCACGTTAAAAACTACGATCATTGTATTGACTGGAGTAATACCATCTCAGTTATTAACTCTAACTCCAGTACCACGAGAAATATCATTGAATCTTCTATCATTAAATACACAAAAAATTATAACCATGATATTAGTGAAGGTCTATACAAATTGGATAGCTTTATTGTTGATAAAATTTGTAAACAATTTCTTTCTGGTCCACATAATAAGTTTATGATACGCTCGTTGTCTGACTTGGACGATCACTTGTTTACCAAATAGCTTCCTAGCTACGTCTCTTCGTTGTATATCAGCTGATCTATATCTCTTTCTTGTATCTCCCCTGATGATGTGATTATTACACGAAAGTGCACTTGGAAACTTATCGTGTTTCATTTTCCCCGTGGACTCGTAGGAATATACTTAATCACGCGCAAAATTGTGATCCTTTCCAATATGTATATATATATATATATATATATATATATATATATATATATATATATATATATACGTGTGTGTGTGTGTGTGTGTGGTGTGTGTGTGTGTGTGTGTGTGTGTGTGTGTGTGTGTGTCATGCAGAGTATATATATTTCTATCAACTGATGAACAATAATACATGCGCTTCGCAAATTTTACATCTTATTAACCTTTGACTGTGTAATTTCTAGAGTGTATTGACCAGGAATTTTCAGTTAGCTACTGTGTGAATCATCTGAGAAGCGAAAGCCGGAGATAAAGGACCTGTAAAAGAGACGCCTGTAGAAATAAAGTTTCGTCTCAGACAAGGACGTGATAGTGCGGTGAAGGAGGTCAGAACTCCCTTTCTTGAATACATAGAGGAATTACAGTGATCCAGGGGAGAACCACAGAGGAGGGTCCACATAAGCTACAGTTCTTTCCAGCATGATGGTGTAAGATGGTCATGTGATCGGTAGTATTGCTGCAGGGGAGGAAGCAGGCAGACAAGTGGTAGGATACTGGTGCCAACGGAAGTAGGCAAACACTTGACGGTCTGCTGGTGCAGGTGGAAGTAAACAGACAGACGAGACAGTACTGGTGTTCAAGGAGAACACAGACACGTGTCAGTGGACTGGAAGTAGACAGATGGGTGACAGACAGGTGACAGCCTACTGTTTTCGAGCAGACATAGACAGACATTTGACAGCGCACTAGCACGGGCAGAGGTAGACAAACAGACGATAGCGCACTAGTGCGGGCGGACGTAGACAAACACGACAGCGAATTAGCGCGGGCGGAGAGAGACAAACATGACAGCGCACTAGTGCGGGCGGAGGTAGACAGACGACAGCGCACTAGCGCGGCCGGAGACAGACAAACAGACGACAGCGCACTAGTGCGGGAGGAGGTAGACAAACAGACGACAGCGCACTAGCGCGGCCGGAGACAGACAAACAGACGACAGCGCACTAGTGCGGGAGGAGGTAGACAAACAGACGACAGCGCACTAGCGCGGGCGGAGATAAACACACAGACGACAGCGCACTAGTGCGGGTGGAGGTAGACAAACAGACGACAGCACACTAGCGCGGGCGGAGGGAGGCAAACAGCTGATATCACCCACAACTCGTCGTCAACACTAATGACGGGGATATAAGTCATGTCTGCCACGAAGATTGTTCCCATGACCGGTAATAATGACTTACCAGAGGGACTGATGACCCAGAGCAAGTAATTGTCCCATGTGGACTTCCCCGGGACACCTGTTGACCACCTGTGGTAAAACGGGTGTTGGTCGTATATCACAGGGCAAACCAACCCCCCATCCCCTCTCTCCGCGCTCTCAATATATGGGATCGGGGATAAAAGGATGTGTCTCTTTCCGCGTGTCCTTGTATTTTTGTCCGTCAATTCGTTTGTTCATTTATCTATATGAATGCAATTTCTTTGTTCCGTGTTTGCGCTCGTGCTCAGGTGTGTGTGTGTGTGTGTGTGTGTGTGTGTGTGTGTGTGTGTGTAATTACCCATAACCTATTTGTATAGTAAGAGGACAGACTTTTACACCTTCGCAGGCTGCCAGGACTGACTGCCTCATTGGTTAATTTCCCTGAACCATCCGCCGTCGTAACACTAAATTAGTACTCCTTAACAACCCTTCTAACGACCCTTCTAACCAGCTTTTTAACCAGCTTTAGCTTATGGCTTATCTTGGTGCTGCATCTCTTGAAGAACTGTTGACTCTCTGTTTCATCCCTATGATATACTTACTTAAAGGCTATTATCAGGTCCATTTATCGACCGGCTCCGAAAGAAGGATGAACACCTGGGTTGGGTGTGGGCTGACTACCGCGCAGATGATGCTGGTCCGACCCCGGGCGGGCATGTGTTGACCTATGGTCAGTAATGCTAACCGCTACACCAAGGAGGTGTGTGTGTGTGTGTGTGTGTGTGTGTGTGTGTGTGTGATTACTATTTGTGTGTTACGGGGAAAGAGTTTAACACTCTTGTTGCCCCATCTCTTAACTTAGTATATTTGCACTAGTATCTGTGTACACACACACACACACACACACACACACACACCCTAGTCTGTATGTGTGTGTGTGTGTCTGTATGTGTCTCACTGAAAGTATATATCTGTTTGTGTGTGTTTTTCAATGCTTTGTACACATATACGTAAATATGTCAATTTTCTGTGAGAGCACCTCGTCCGTGTGACTCCAGCTCAATGTTCCTCACCGTGGTAGGAGCCGGACTGCCCCTACCGCCACCTCGCTTTTGAGCAAACAAACACCTCAGGTTGCCAGTCGTCCTGGCCGCCGGGGGGACCAACAGCTTACACCCGGCTCTTCCTGCCTCCCTCTCCACCTACCCCACCCTGGGGCGTCACTTTACACACCTTAAGTGCAAGAAACACATTCACGAGAAGTACTCGAGGTAATCGATGCTCTCTCGCATCACTTATTACCAGCTGAGGCACTCACACCGCATCCTGGTGCTTTGTTTATACTCGGGCCGCATGCACGCACGCCCCGTGAGTTATCATCAGGCAGTGTGGCTCTGGGGTGAGGACCATCCGCCTCAGGTGGTGAGGGGTCTCGCTCACGTCGAGTGCGTGTGTGTGTGTGTGGAGGGGGCGCCGCCAGTAGCCGCCGGTCTCCACATAGGTTTCCCAATCTGCGTCAGGACGCCACAGACGACAATTTGTCTAAATTTATAGGAAAAAAAAAGACAGAAAACTTTTTTGTGACGTTTTTTTTTTCTTACATTTTGAGTACCTTACACGAGTGTAATGGATGATGAAATATGGACTGTAAGACGGTAACACAACGAAAAAAAAGAGGTGACCGTGCGAATTTCAGGCTGACGGGCAAAAGTGCACCAGCATGAATTTTTCCAAGGCTTACCTAACGCTGCCATAATGTTGGAAACATTACGTGTATATCCTGACTAATTCTCAGGTACAGATGAGCCGGAGTGAAAGGTTCTTTTCATTCTCCATCCCTCTAGGTTAGGTTCTGAAACCACGTCAAAGCTTCATTTACAACTGAGAGACGAGATGGATTTGTTAGATCTCCGCAACTGTCCTCTAACCACTGTCTATGGGAGGTTTAGAGTTAAATACTCCACCTTGTGAGGTGTCCTAGTGGAACTTGGCTTCCACTGGGCGATCCATGTTTACCCCCGGCTGTGATGAATAAGGCAAAAATGCCACTGACTTGGTGTGAGGGACCACATGTTGGTAGGTTTTACTCAACAGAGTGCGTGTGTGTGATGATCACACAGTGTTTAGTGTGACAGTAGGTTTTTTGTTCCTCTGTTGGGCTAATTGTTCCAGTGGTGTCAGGTGTTGTCCCCCTGCCTTCATATGGCATGCACTGGAAATGCAATGTCAGGCAAGCAAACTGACAAGCTCTTCATCCTCGCGACCTGTTGATGGTGATCGACTGAACTTAGTAACAACAAGTAGACAAGCATATCACCCTTTGCTTGTGGCATCACTCATAAGGGACGGGAGTAGCATATCACAGGCGACGTGTTGCAAGAGGCTGTTCAAAATCCATGGAGAGTCGTGTGGAAAGGAATCCACTCTCTTCACTAGCAGAGATCTGCCCTGCTGAGCCGGGGCGAGCAGGTGTGTTCCTGCTTCGTCTCCCCCCCCTTCAGTGACCTCTTCACCTAAAGACCCTCTCGTTACATCATCGCCAGGGTCTGACAAGTGGCCACAGGATATCGTGTAAACAGCTTACGATAACTCACGTATAAGGCCTATCATATCAGTGCAAGCTTTAGTGCTCAGTTTATGGCCCAGCTCATTCCTGTGTGTGTGTGTGTGTGTGTGTGTGTGTGTGTGTGTGTGTTATAAGAATAAATGTATAAATGTATGACTGCATGGTGTTTCATTCTTTCTATCTCTGTATTTCATGCTTGCATACGTATTTGTCTGCGGGAGGGTATACATGTATGCGCTGGTGAGTGGTTGTGGGTGCGTACATGTGCATATGACCAACGTCCAGCCCTCCTCCTCCTTCACGTCGAGTGCTGCCCCGAAGCTGTAGGGCCTCTATCAAAGCGGTTCTGAGATCACATATAATACTAATGATAATTATAATCTAGTACAAGATAATGAATGGATGATGACCAATGGAGATGTGTGGCAAAAGTGAAAGTAACAAAGAAAAAAGTAACAGAAAAAAACAGGAATCTACGAGTTCTTAGAATCGACAAAGAGAAACCGAGATTTTATAAATTCATCATCGGTTTCCTTCATACAACATAGCGAAGCGAGCTGTCAGCTCCGTAGGCGCAGGCCTAGCCCACGGGCTTTCGTTAGGACTGTAATAATGATAAGTTCGTGGGAGCATTGAGCAACGTCTGGAAAGATAGATCACTGTATGGAGAGGCGAAGAGATGGGTATGTTTAAAGGTATGGTAGTCCCGACGGTGTTGTGAGGATGCAAGGCTATCAACGAGAATGCACGGAGGAGAGTGCAGGTGTCGGAAATGAAATGCTGGAGGGCAATACGTGGTATGAGGCGGGTAACATGGTAAGAGAGAGGTGTGGTATAAGAAGAGTATGGCTGAGAAAGCAGCAGAGGGTGTACTGGAATGGAGTGGGCTCATGGAGTGAGTGAGTGAGGCGAGGTTGACAAAGAGGACATATTCGTCATAAGTGCAGGGAACAAGGAGAAGGGAGGGAGACCGAGATGAAGATGGAATGATTGAGTAACAAAACGTTCTGATGCCGAAGGAACTTCGCACCCAAGACAGTCCGTTGTAAATCGACGTAATTACGTTGGGTAATATGAACTAGACATTGCATGCTAAGCTGCAGGAATTATGAGGTCATCTGAATGTTTTGGCAATCGAAAAAACAAAAACAGAAAAGTGTATGGTATCAAAAACGTCACAACAGATGAAAACAGTACAACATTTATACTAATACTTGACCAACATTAATCATAAAATGTATTATCGTTCACAGTCTCATGTAGAATGATTTATATTTTCATAAAATACCAGGAAAAAGTATTGGAGAGAACTGCTAGACAAAAGAATTATTATTTAGAGGTAAAACAACAACATAAAATGCTGCTGCACTACACTTTCGGGCACAGAATACTAACACATGAGGTACTGCTGCTGTGTTCTGCATCAGTAGTATGATCACATTAGGAGAAACACATCACTACTGTGATGGTGAAGGTTTGCAAAGATGGTCACCTGGTATACGTGGGTGACGTTTCAGTGACTCGTCAAGACATTTGGTCAGTGTCTGAAACAGAATGTGTGTGTTGTAACACACGAGACAACGGCGGTGTCATTTTCTTATCATCTTCCTCAGGCTAGAAATTTCCCATTTTCTTCGTCAGGCTAGAAATTTTGAAGATCGGATCTTTGTTCGAAGCTCAGTGAAAGTCTCACTGAACCATTCCTTTGTCGTGAATACGAAGCTTTGAATCAGGCTTTCAATAAGAGGTTGAACCGATTCACACATACAGTTCCTGGATCTGAACAAAGAATCAGTAACACGTATGATGCTACTGTTGTTAGGGACACGTAGAACATGTCTTGCAGCGAGACGATATCAGCAGACACAGTAGCCAAGTCCTGAACTTTTTCATCGCGGAGGATGATCGGTATCTGAACCAGTGTTGCCACATAACGAAGCTCCTGTATAATGGCCATGTTGCCTGCATATCACACATGGTAAAGATGTAAGATATAAGGAAACATTATAGGATTGCGTAATACTGGAGATTCTCATGCCTTTCTTAGAGAGGTTAGAACTGGCGAGTATGTATGAAAACATTTGGCTGAACATCGCGTCAGAGGCAAACAATCAGCTTTGACGAAGACAACAAAAACTCACTTCGATGTAGGAAAAAGTGAGTTGGGTTATAAATCGTAACGTTCTGTTGTGTTTGCAAATGAGGTGAACGAATTTCAGACAAGACCATAATACAACAGATGCTATATAGATAGTGGAGGGCTGAACAACAAATGCAATACAAGGTCAATACAATGCAAAGTAATCTACAATACATTTTGCTCGGATGTCTAGAATGCAAAGTAATCTACATTTTGCTCGGATGTCTAGATGATGTGTTGTGACATATTATATGTCCTCGTGTTTGTTACCAGGGAATTCAGCGAGGCTTCGTACGTGTCCCGAAACTCGGTCTTGGAATGTCGTATTCAAATGACCGTAATTAATTCACGTTTTCCTCTCTCATGACTGATGGTAATACCTTAATTACTTTACAACCGATTTTCATTTATTAGTTCCAATATCTCCCACTGGTTTCAGAGTTCTGATATCACAAGTATGTTTCTATCATTCTATCATTAAAGATAATCTGTACCATCTCAACCTGTTGGGGATTAACGATATGATTATTTCTATAAATTCCAGAAAAAAAATGTCATTAAAAATACGTAATATTCTTTTACGACTCGTAAACTCGATCACCACAATGTTGCATAGCATTGTTTTATCTGACTGAATCTTTTTTGAATGCTGGCGATACTATCATCATTAATTTTCCGGACCTTTGATGATCGAAGTTCTCATTTTCGTTCTTATTTATTTTCAAACTTAAGACACATCTGCTATGATTCACCGGTTATTTTTCACAATGATGAGGTGTTTTTTTGTGATGGAATTTCAGTAGGTATGAAATACATCATATGTGTATAGGTTAGTCAATCATTTTATGAATAAATAAATGAATAAGTATATATATATATATATATATATATATATATATATATATATATATATATATATATATATATATATATATATATATATTATCCCTGGGGATAGGGGAGAAAGAATACTTCCCACGTATTCCCTGCGTGTCGTAGAAGGCGACTAAAAGGGAAGGGAGCGGGGGGGCTGGAAATCTTCCCCTTTCTTTTTTTTTTTTTTCCAAAGGAAGGAACAGAGAAGGGGGCCGGGTGAGGATGTTTCCTCAGAGGCCCAGTCCTCTGTTCTTAACGCTACCTCGCTGAGGCGGGAAATGGCGAACAGTATGAAAAAAAAAAAAAAAAAAAAAAAAAATATATATATATATATATATATATATATATATATATATATATATATATATATATATATATATATATATATATGAGTGGTAAGAGTACGTGATCTTGTAAAGGAGACTTTTGTGAAGAAATACCAGGAATGAGTGAAAAATGGCAAAAGGTGAAAACAAATGAAGTGAGGAGAGTGGGTGAGGAATGGCAGGTATTTTGGGATTCAGTGATAGTATGTGCAAGAGATGAATGTGGCATGAGAAAGGTGGGAGGTGGGCAAATTAGAAAGGGTAGTGTGTGGTGGAATGAAGAAGTACAGTTGCTACTGAAAGAGAAGAGAGGCGTTTGGGTGGCACTTACAAGGAAGGAGTGCAAATGACTGGAAGATGTATAATAGAGCGGCAGGAGGTCAAGAGGAAGGTGCTGGAGTTGAGAAAAGAGGGCAAATGAGAGCTGGGTTGAGAGTATCATTAAACTTTAGGGTGAATAAAAAGATGTTTTGGAAGGAGGTAAATAATGTGCGGAAGACAAGAGAACAATTCGGGACATCTGTGAAGGGAACAAAAGGGGAAGTGATAACAGGTAGTGATGAAGTGAGAAAGAGATGGAGTGAGTATTTTGAAGGACAGTCAAATGTGTTTGATGACAGAAAGGCTGATGTAGGAGCTTTGGTTAAGGTGAAATGCGAAGTCAGAGAGTCATGAAGAACGGTCTGGTGAAGACTGAAGAGGTGACGAAAGCCTTACGTGAGATGAAATGAGGCAAGTCGGCTGGTGTGGAGAGTATTGCAGTTGAACTTATTAAGAAAGTGATGAATTGTTGGCTGGTTGGTAAAGATATTCAGTGTATGTATGGATCATTGTGAAGTGCTTGAGGATTGGCGGAATGCATGTAGTGCCATTGTATAAAGGCAATAGGAATAAAGGTGTGTTCAAACTACAGAGGCAGAAGTTTGTTGAGTATACTTGGTAAGTTTTGTGGGAGATAACTGACTGAGAGGGTGAAGACATGGACAGAGCAACAGATTGGAGAGGAACAGTGTCGTTTCAGAAGTGGTAGAGGATGTGTGGATCAGGTATTTGCTTCAAAGAATGTGCGTGAGAAATACTTATAAAAACTGACAGATATGTATGTGGCATTTATCTATCTGGAGAAGGCATATGAGGGTTGATTGAGATGTTTTGCAGAGCTCTTATGAATATTTGGTGTGGGAGGTAAGCTGCTTGAAGCAATGAGAATTTTTATCAAGGATGTAAGGCATGCGTAAAACTAAGGAGAGCGGAGAGTGAATGATTCTAAGTGAGAGATGGTCTGCGGCAGGGGTGCGCAATATCGCCATGATTGTTTAATTTGTTCATGAATGAGGTGGTGAGGAAGGTCAATGCAAGAGTCTTGGAGAGAAGGGCGAGTATGCAGTCTGTGGGAGATGAGTGGGCCTGGGAAGTGAGTCAGTTGTTGTTTGCTGATGACTCGAGTGAGAAATGCAATTGGTGACTGAGTCTGGAAGACTGTGTGAAAGGAGAGAGTTGAGAGGAAATGTGAATAAGAGCAAGGTTATTAGGTTCAGCAGGGTTGAGGGACAAATTAATCGGGATGTAAGTCTGAATGGAGAAAAACTGGAGGAAGTGAAGTGTTTTAGATATCTGGTAGTGGACTTAGCAGCGAATGGAACCATGGAAGCGGAAGTGAGTCACAGAGTGCGGAAAGAGAAAACATTATCTGGGAGAGCATAAATGGGTATATATGAATGAAAAGTAGCCCCAGCAATATCATATGAATGCGAAGCATGGGCTATGGATGTGGTGGTGTGGAGGAGGGTGGATGTGTTGGAAATTAAATGTCTGAGGACAATATGTGGTGTTAGGTGGTTTGATCGAGTAAGTAATGAAAGGGTAAGAGAGATGTTTGGTAATGAAAAGCGTGGTTGAGAGATCAAAAGATAGTGTGTTGAAATGGTTTGGACATACGGAGAAAATGAGTGAGAAAAGGTTGACAAAGAGGATATATGTGTCAAGTGGAAAGATGGAGTGATTAATTATTCTGAGTGATCGGGGCCTGAACATGCTGGAAGGTGAATGGCGTGCATGAAATAAGAGTGAATAGGGACGAAGTGGTATACTGGGATCAACGTGCTGTCATTGGACTGAACTAGGGCACGTGAAACGTCCGGGGTAACCATGAAAAGATCTGTGGGGCCTGGATGTGCAGAGGGAGCTATGGTTTCGGAGCATTACACATGAAAGTTCGAGTATGGATGGAAGCGGATGTGGCCTTTCTTCGTCTGTATCCTGGCGCTACTTCGCTGATGCGAAAAACTGCGATCAAGGATAAAATGAAATAAAATGTATGTATATATATATATATATATATATATATATATATATATATATATATATATATATATATATATATATATATATATGTGTACATATAAAATAAGAGGCGACTAGAACGATTGGAAGCGGGCTTGGAAACCCTTCCCTTCTTGAATTTCATTTTCTTAAAGTTGGAACAGAAGACGGAGCCAAACGAGAGTGCTCAACCTCCTGTTAGGGATAAGGCTGGAGAGTCTGAATGTGTGTGGATGTAACCAAGATGAGAAGAAAAGAGATAAGAAGTATGTTTGAAAGAAGGAACCTGGATGTTTTGGCTCAGAGTGAAACAAAGCTCACGGGTAAAGGGAAAAAATGGTTTGGGAATGTCTTAGGGGTAAAGTAAAGGGTTCGGGTGGTTTCGGGAGTGCATCACGTGTCTGATTTAAAAAACTTGTGTGAAAAATACTTAGACACAAAAGGACATGTATGTGGCATTTATGATTCTGGAGAAAGCATATGAGAAGGTTAATAGAGATGCTTTGCGAAAGGTGTTACGAATATATGGTGTGGGAGGAAAGCAGTTAAAAGCAACGAGGAATTTTCATTATGAGAGTAAAGTGTGCGTGCTTGTAGGTAGAGAGGGAGATGAGTAGTTCAAGGTGAAGGTGGGACTGCGCCACGGGTGTGTGATGTCGCCATGGCTGTTCAATTCATTTGCGGATGGGATGGTGAGGGAGGTGAATTCAAGGGTCATGGAGTGAACAGCAGGTATAAGGTCTGTCGGCTGTGTGGGCTCTAGGAGTAGCGTCAGGTGTTGATTGCTGATTACATGGCATTGGTGGCAGATTTGAGGGGGAAACTGCAGAGGCTGGTGTCTGAATTTTGTAAAGTGTGTGAAAGGAGAAAGTTGACATTAATTGTGAGTAAAACCGTGGTTATTGATTTTACAAATGGAGAGAGAGGCAGGTTTACTGGAGTATGAGTTTGAATGGAGAAAACCTGGAGGAAGTGAAGTGTTTCAGGTACCTGGTAGTGGAAATGGAAGTTGAAGTGAGTCATAGGGTGGGTGAGGTGGCGAAGGCCGGGGAGCATTCAGGAATGTGTGGAAAGAGTCGTCACTATCTGCAAGGGCGAAGAATGGCATGTTTGAAGATTCGTATAGTAGTCCCGACGGTGTTTTATGGATGCGAGGCATGGGCTACAGATGAGAATATATGAAAGAGAATGGATGTAATGGAAATTAATGTTTGAGGAAAACATGTGGTGTGAGGGTTAATCGAGCAAGAAAAGGTATGGTAAGAAAGAGAGTAATAGGAGGAGTATGGTTGAGAAATTTGAAGCGGGTGGGACAAAATGGTTGAAACATTCGAAGAAAATAAGTGAAAAGAAGTTAACAAAGAGGATGAATATGTCAGAAGTGGAGGGGACAAGGAGAATGGGGTAGACGGAACTGGAGAGAGGGACAGAGTGAATAAGGTTTTAATTGCTTGGGACCTGAACGTGCAGGTGGGTGTAAAGCATGCACGGGATATGGTGAATTGAAGTAATGTGTGTATGGTGGTGGGCTGACGTGCTGTCAGTAAAATGAACCACCGTATATGAAGCAGCCGGAGGAAATCACGATAAGGTCTATAGAGCCTGTTTGTGGATAAAGGGTTGTACTTTGGATGCGTAACGCATGGATGTGAGATTCCCGGCGCTACCTCACTAAGTCGAGAAATGGCAAACAAGTGGAGGGAAAATATTGTATGTATGAAATCAGAATATTCCAACACTGATCTGCAGTTAAACATAACGCTTAGTATTTTGTGGAGCAAAGCACAGTTCCCTCCCTAGAGTTCGTCCCTCAGCGTCGATGAAGTGTGTGCGGATGAACTGGGACTTGTGTGTCAGCAGTATCTAAGGATCTGAGCACCCCAGCGGCCGGGGCCCAGGAGGAGCAGCCCGCCGCCGCCAGCACCAGTGACACTATCAGCACCTCAGCATCTTCCTCAAGTAATCTCTGACAGTCAGCGTGGGGGTGCGAGAAGAACGTACTAAAACCCATAATCAATGACGATAATTGATCATTTTCACTGCGTCTCAAGTTTTTGTAGAGTCAGGTTGTGAGCTGAAGGTGAGGAACTCTGGCCCAAATCTTCCATAGCGTGGTTGAGAGCTGGTGCGGTACAATATACCTGAGTTTGGTTAGCTAGGAAGTGAACCTCAAACATGGGTTTCTTTCGTCAGGGTTCTTTTCTTTCATCGCCCATCTGCTCCATCCATGGTGATTTCATTAGCTGTGCATCTTCCTTTTCGGTTCTGTTCCATAAGCTTGAGCTGAGACCTCACAGACACACAGACCTCATACAAATACGCAATACACTTTAGAAGGACGGTGAATGTACTGGTTCAGTTTACACATGATTAACATTCAGTTAAGAAAATATGTACTCATTAATTCTTCATTTGTCTGTCTTTTTCGGCAAGTATTCTCTAAGAATTCTTGTTACCCAACGGAAAGGAACTGGAAGTTAGACAGTTTTGCTCAGATGATTAGAGTTCTAATGATGATCCATAATCACCAGCATCACTCCTGAAGCCATTGGATGGTGACGATGACCATGTCCAGGCACATGAGGATCATGTCAACACTGCGTCAGGTCGGAGGTTCCTACCTCATGTAGGGTGTAGGCTGAGTACCTACACTGCGTCAGGGCCGGAGGTTCCTACCTCATCTGGGGTGTAGGCTGAGTACCTACACTGCGTCAGGGCCGGAGGTTCCTACCTCATCTGGGGTGCGGGCTCAGCACCCACACTGCGTCAGGGCCGGAGGCTCCTACCTCACCTGGGGTGCGGGCTCAGCACCCACACTCCGTCAGGGCCGGAGGTTCCTACCTCACCTGAGGTGCGGGCTCAGCACCCACACTGCGTCAGGGCCGGAGGCTCCTACCTCACCTGGGGTGCGGGCTCAGCACCCACACTGCGTCAGGGCCGGAGGTTCCTACCTCACCTGGGGTGCGGGCTCAGCACCCACACTGCCAGTACAACATTTGCAGCCAAACAATATGAAACAATAATACCCCATGACAATCAAGCCCCTCCATGACAACTCGCGCACGAACACGTAAAATGAAAACAATTGACGAGAGGATTTGCTAGGAAGGGGACGAAGCGGGCATCCATATACGTAGATTAATAGACAATGTTTTTGGACGGCCCCTTGATCCCCAGCCGACGATATGCTTAATCGGCCTTGTTTTTAAAAGCTTGATAATAACTGTATAAACATAGTTGATAGAAAGGATCAGAGAATCATATGTGTGTGAAGAAAATATTTGATATGAAATATGGTGAATATGTATTTCCGATCAAGCGACTGGAATGAGACAAGGGACGTGTGTATATTTTAATTCCAGCCAGAAGTGTCCGGTACACTGACATGAATTAAACGTATTGTATTAACAGTAATGAGGTGAGGTGATAATATTGGCTTAGTTCAACATTAATCCCACTGGAACTTGGCTGTGTAATCAACTGGAGAGAGAGAGAGAGAGAGAGAGAGAGAGAGAGAGAGAGAGAGAGAGAGAGAGAGAGAGAGAGAGAGAGAGAGAGAGAGAGAATCTGCAACAACACAGATAGTATGGGATGTTCCCTTGCCCCTATGTAATTGTGCAATCTTTCATGAGGTTATATTTACATGAAATACGTATAATTCTGACATATGTATAACTTTACTGAACGCATCAGTGTTATCCAATCTTCAGGCCACAGTCATCAGCTCGGATGTACATAATTACCGTGTTCTTTATCATTTCTGAATTTCGTTATCATTATAATTATCCAACTGACCTGATTCCTTTGTGAAAAATCTCCGTCTGTGTATATGTCAGTCATCATTTTTTCTTCCCCTTTTAGATCCTCGTCATGAACGATGACACACACGTTAGGTCAGGCAGTACCGGTAATTTGTTCATATATCTATCATCAATGCAGACGCCCTCCCAGCCAACCACATCTACCAGCACCCACTACCAGGTCTCCGGGCGATCGATAAAGCGTTAAGCCGAGGTCAGCGGCGTTGAGTTCATCGCTCGTTAGGCTCTCCGTCTGATGACTAATTTATGCTCTCAGCATGTCTAGTTTATTGTCTTAGATAATCATACAAAAATGATCAATCCCTGCTATGTAATTAAGTAAGTTTATTAGGGATTTAGTGAAGTAGGACCCGGCACCAGATGGAAGTGCGGAGGAGGGTAGCAAAACCTACCTACTGTTGAGACAAAGTTTTCACAAGGTGACTTATAGTCTCCCCTCGAGACCTGTGGGTCTCAACTCTTTCACTAGGACGACACTGTTCAAATCCCTCAAGGTTATGGCGGCTGACGGGAGCACACACTGTCTTTGCTTACGTGTTCATCAAAACCACATGACTAGGGTAACTGACACAGCTAAAGTTACTAGACATGGCAAACAGAACTACACATCTCAAGGGTTGATGATGCCAGGGAGAGATGCTGAATCCGACATGAAGAGATGTCTCCCAGGCTTCCTGACCCAAAGAGGGAATACCTGGCGACTGTTCCAAGTGTCTGCTCGGCTCATAAATCCCTTACTGAGTTCGCGTCCATCTGGCGCAGGTAGGTCAACTCACTGTCGATATCCCAAGACGTTATCGAGGGAGGTCGACTCCCTTGTTGAGGCTTTGGAGGAGTGATCGACCTTGCACTCATTCTACCGTGAGAGTGGTCGACCCCGTTATCGACGATCCAGGGGATCAGTCGACCCCCGTATTCGACGTTGCAAGGGAACGGGTGACCCCATCATCAGTGTTCTGATAGTACGTATTCGACCCTGTTGTACGTACTACATGGGAATAATCGACCCTAAAGTCGATATTTCAGTTGATGTTCTAAAGGACAGATCGACCCGCAATCGATGTGTGTGAGGAAGGGCGGACCACCACACTACCGTGTGAAACAGTAGCTTCACTTCCTGATATTTACGTTCCTGGGGTGGCGTTCCTCACCGCCATGTTCCCACCTTGGTTCACGTTCCCTTCCTCATTTACGTTCCCTTCCTCCTTCACATTTCCTTCCTCCTTCACGTTCCCTTCCTCCTTCTTGTCCCTTTCTTCACGTTCCCTTCTTCCTCCACGTACCCTTCCTCATTGACGTTCCCTTCCTCCTTCACATTTCCTTCCTCCTTCACGTTCCCTTCCTCCTTCTTGTCCCTTCCTTCACGTTCCCTTCTCCTTCCACGTACCCTACCTTCCTCTACGACTCCTTTCATTCTTCCCTTTCGTTTTGCCTTTTCCCTCTATCTCTCTTTCTTTCTCCTCATCTTACAATCCTCTTCGATATTCCCATGCCGTCCATTCGTTTTCCTCAACTAACTCCTTCTTACTCTCTCTCTCTCTCTCTCTCTCTCTCTCTCTCTCTCTCTCTAGCCCTCATTATCTCGCCGAAAAATAAAGGACTTTCCTTTTCGTGCGTATGTTTGTTTGTGACTTTCTTTATGACTCTTTATTTGTTTGTTCGTTTAGCCGCTCTATCTCGACTCCTTGAGACCTCCATAAGCAAGACGGCATACACACACACACACACACACACACACACACACACACACACACACACACATCCTTCTATTTAGTTCAAGCCTTCAACTCATTTAGGTGTATGCAAATGAGGGAGTATGATCACGACTCTTCCCTACCTCGTAAGTTTTCTTAATACATTTTTTTAGCGATATCTCGAAAACTATGTAGTATGAGAAACACAGAATTTCACTCTTCATAAGAAAAAAATATATTCATGCATCTTTCATTTGTTCTGTCATGTTCACTCTCTCCCAGATGATTACTCAGATGAATGTGATGAATGTGTTGTTCACCATTTTCTTCACTAACATTATGTGCCACTGCTGGCTGACCTGGAGTGTTTGATTACAAGTACGTAAGCGTAATGTGAAAATATGTAATGTGGGTTTAGATACAACCACCTCTTTACCAAGTGTAATATGTGGAAATATCAATATCAAGCCTCATGAGACACTGAGTTTCATAATACATTGCGAGTCTCATGATGCACTGTGAGTCTCATGATACATTGTGAGTCTCATGATACATTGAGAGTCTCATGATACATTGTGAGTCTCATGATACACTGAGTCCCATTATACATTGTGAGTCTCATGATACACTGTGAGGCTCATGATACACTGTGAGTCTCATGATGCACTGTGAGTCTCATAATCAATTGTTAGTCTCATGATGCACTGTGAGTCTCATGGTACATTGTGAGTCTCATGATACATTGTGAGTCTCATGATGCACTGAGTTTCATGATACACTGTTAGTCTCATGATGCCCTGTGAGTCTCATGATACATCGTGAGTCTCATGATACACTGTGAGTCCCATAATACACTGTGAGTCTCATGACACACTGTGAGTCTCATGATATACTGTGAGTCTCATGATGCACTGTGAGTCTCATGATCAATTGTTAGTCTCATGATGCACTGTGAGTCTCATGATACATTGTGAGTCTCATGATGCATTTTGTCTCATGATACAATGTGAGTCTCATGATGCACTGTGACTCATGATACACTGAGAGTCTCATGATACACTGTGAGTCTCATGATACACTGTGAGTTTAATGATACACTGTGAGTCTCATGATACACTGAATCATGATACACTGTAAGTTTCATGATGCACTGAGTCTCATGATGCATTGTGAGTCTCATGATGCACTGTGAGTCTCATGATACATTGAGAATCTAATGATACATTATGAGTCTCATGATACACTGTGAGTCTCATGATACACTGTGAGTCTCATAATACATTGAGTCTCATGATGCACTGTGAGTCTCAGGATACATTGTGTCTCATGATACACTGTGAGTCTCATGATACACTGTGAGTCTCATGATACATTGTGAGTCTCATGATACACTGTGAGTCTCATGATACATTGTGAGTCTCATGATACACTGTGAGTCTCATGATACACTATGAGTCTCATGATACATTGTGAGTCTCATGATGCACTGTGAGTCTCGTGATACACTGTGAGTCCCATAATACATTGTGAGTCTCATGATACGCTGTGAGTCTCATGATACACTGTGAGTCTCATGACGCACTGCGAGTCTCATGATACACTAAGAGTCTCATGATACACTGTGAGTCTCATGATACACTGTGAGTCTCATGATACACTGTGAGTCACATAATACATCGAGAGTCTCATGATACACTGTGAGTCTCATGATGCACTGTGAGTCTCATGATACATTGTGAGTCTCATGATGCACTGTGAGTCTCATGATACATTGTGAGTCTCAAGATGCACTGTGAGTCTCATAATACATTGTGAGTCTCATGATACACTATGAGTCTCATGATGCACTGTGAGTCTCATGACACATTTTGAGTGTCATGATACACTGTGATTCTCATTATACACTGTGAGTCTGATGATACACTGTGAGTCTCATGATACACTGTGATTCTCATTATACACTGTGAGTCTCATTATGCACTGTGAGTCTAATGATACATTGTGTCTCATGATACACAGTAAGTCTCATGATAAACCGTGAGTCTCATGATGCACTGTGTCTTATCATACACTGTGAGTCTCAAGATACATTGTGAGTCTAACTGCGAGCTTCATAATGGACTGTGAGTTTCATCATACATTGTGAATCTCATGAAACTTTGAGTCTCACGATACAATGTATGTTTCATGATTCATTGTGAGTGTCATCATACACTGAGTCTCATGATACATGGTAAGTACAGTACTATTATAAGACTCTCACGTTACTATGTGAAAGTATGAAAAAAAATGAAAAGTGAAGTATGTTCTATGACATCACTGATTTTAGGATTCTAATGTGTTTTTTCTTTCTTTTTTTAGATGTCAGAAATGCATAAAAGAATCAGACATAGTGAGATGAGGTAATTTTAGGTCTCTCAACAAGTACACTCTCAATTAAAAGACAAAATGTCCAGAGTGTAACAACAGCAACGTGACTGTCAGATGTGTGTGTGTGTGTGTGTGTGTGTGTGTGTGTGTGTGTGTGTGTGTGTGTGTGTGTGTTTAAGATAAATGAGTGTACATCATAAGATGTATGGAACAGTGGTGATGGGGGGAGAATGATGGCATCCACAACGCACAATGTGGTTTTAAAAGTGGTAGAGGATTGACAACACCTTCCCTGTACACCATACTGCTCCAATTCACTCTATCCCGTGCATGCCTTACACCCTCCTGCATGTTCAGGCCCTGAACACTCGAAACCTTTTCCACTCGATCCTTTCATTTCCAAGTCGGTCTACTCCTTCTCCTTGTCCCCTTCACTTCTGACATACATATCCTCTTTGTCAACCCCTCATTACCAATGCTTTTCATGTGTCCAAACCATTTCAGCACACCCTCTTCGGCTCTCTCAGCCACAATTTCTTATTACCACACCTCTCTCTTACCCTATAAGTAATTACTTGATCAATCCCCCTTACACTACATATCTTTCTCCAACAATTCATGTCCGACACATGCACCCTTCCTCGTACCTTATCATTTATAGCTCATGCTCGTTTGCACACAACACTGTTCGGGTTAGTACACCTTTAAACATGCCCATCTTCGCCCTTCCACCCATTTCTCAATATTTCCAGGAACTCTGCCCCCTCACCCACCCAATGAATCACTTCAGCTTCCATGGTTCCATTCACTGCCACGTCCACCCTCAGGTATCTAAAACACTTCACTTCGCCTAGGATTTCTGTATTCAAACTCATCCCAAGGAACATGTCCCTAGTGCTAAGCCTAATAACCTTGCTTTTACTCACGTTTACTTTCAACTCTCTCCTTTCACACACACTTCCAAAGCCAGAAAACTCAATTTTGCAGTCTATCATTCGAATCTGCCACCAGAGCTGAGTCACCAGCAAACACCAAGTGACTCACCTTTCAAGCACCCCTAACCCTGCCAGACCGCAAACCCATCTATAAACAAGCTGAACCGCCGTAGTGACATCACGCATTCCTGCCGCAGACCCACATTCACCTGGAACCACTCACATTCCTCCCTACCTACTCACACACACACACACACACACACACCGTACTCTCTTGATGAAAACTCCTCACAGTCATTCAATTCATATTAGAGAGAGAGAGAGAGAGAGAGAGAGAGAGAGAGAGAGAGAGAGAGAGAGAGAGAGAGAGAGAGAGAGAGAGAGAGAAATGACCATCCATATATCAGTTTTTACATATTTCCATGGTTGTTCGACGCATGATTTTTCTCCTGCATGAACAATGATCAGTCTTTCCATTTTTTCTTTACATCGTTTTCGTATACTTTCTTTCGAAATCATTTTAGTTCATATATTCATGGACTTTCTACACACTTAACAACTCTGTTGCTTCCTTACTAAGAGTCATTTAGACCCATGATATGGTGATCTAACCCATCAATTCGTTGACAGGTATATATTATCCTGTAATTCTTTCTTCATTTTGGGCTGTAAGGTTCTGTTTGTTCTGCCTCTTGTGATAATTCATATTTCCCATCCTCTCGCTTTTGTCTGTAAGGTGTTGATCCTAACTTAAGTTTCTCTACCTGTCTGATTTTGGCCAGGAAACATATCAGTATTCAGTTTTGCTTTTTAAGTATACAGTGGATACTGCCATTGATAATTTCTAGCCTCACGTACTCCTCCGTCTCCAGGATTATCCAGGACTTCCACTCACCCTTGTCCTTCAGTCTTGCCTGTACTAGCCTTCCTTTACATCGCTATGTGGCCGTTGACAGATCAAGGGAAAACCGTTGTGGCTTCTGTTTTGTTTCCTGACACAGCTTAGCTGTAAAATTCCTTACCTTCCCATGTCTTTCCTTAAAGCTTCAACCTGCTTCATTTAATGGATATGTTTTCCACAATTCAAACCTTCTAAACTATTTTTTTCCCTTTTGTGTCCTTTCTTCGCTATTTCTCAACCATTTTCGTACTTCATTTCGATTAGGATTTTTTTATTGACCGAAAGCCTCGGCATGAAGGAAAAAGACACACTCCAGGAATTTCCATGAGCATTGCTTTCCCCCTTCTCTTGCTTGAGTTTCCTTTAGAATCTTTCAGGCAGCCTTGGCATACAACAGCATATTCTGTCCTACACTTGCCTGTCTTACCCAGCCTCCACACTGTGTCCATGTATTATAACCTTTACTCATTCTGTTCGTCTGTCTTAGTCTTGTCGTGATCAGTTCTGATCCATTGCAGCCAGCTTACAGCCTGTCTGCCCGCTTGCACTATCTTCCCTTCAGTTTATCCTAGTACTCCCAGCTCACATATCCCTGCTCATCGTAGCAGTGTACGTACCCTGTCAAGGCCATCGTCTAGCATTTCGTCCTGCTGCTGAACTCCCTGGACTGAGTTCGATTGTCCTGTTTACTCCAATTTCCTCTAGCATTTCTCCTAGTCCAGCGTATATCGGATCGCTTCAGTTTATCCTTAGCTGACCAACTCGTCTTCAGCAAAGCATCTTCAGCCGTCTTGATCACTGATGGCCCTGTCCTGGCCTCCCTTGTCCTGCTGCGGCTCTTTCTTGCTTAGTCCATTGCCTCCTGGCCAAGACACTCGCCCTATCGACAATGTACCATACCGTGCATATTTCCCGGAGTTCCAGCCAGACCTCTTGCTGGGACGTATCGCACTCGCTCCTCTCATTAGCTCAACCACTCGCCTGAGTTTATCACTGTGGAACTACGCTCCTTCATCTGAACACCAATAACTTAAAACTTAATCCAAAACCATCCAATAGTTCTCGTAAGAAAATAGGTGTGACATCGATCAGAAATTATCATTAAGAAGTGAGTGAGTTATCCATAAGAATCTAAAAATCAAGATTCAGAAGAAGAACTTCTGTGATACATTTTGCTATCTTACGAAAGACAGTGAAAAATGAAGTTTGGGTCGCTTCCAGTGAGGCAGCGGCGGCGGGCGGCCAGCGATCCTCTGTCAGCGCTCGACGAAGACGGATTGGTGACGTCCTCAGAGATGAAGACTCGCGCTCTCCTTAACTATTTCCGATTCTGCTGTGATTGTCCTTTAAAGGGTCCGGGATATCTGAGGTCTGGGCCACGGGTGAGGCTGACGGGCCAATAGACTTGAAGGAGAAAGGAAATTAACACAAAGGGAGAGGCAGAGGCAAGTATGGAACCACATATCGAACGAACCATTAACCTCATCTTCGGTTCCTGTCAGATGATGGTTGGTGATGACACTTCAAGCTTGAGTGAACTCCTGGAACATGATCACCAGTTGGTCTGAGGATCTTAATGAATTAATAGTGTGTCACTGTCAAGAGATCTCTTCAACAGCAGAGTGAGAGCACATGAACTTAACGGATATAACCAGAAATAACATGGATGACCAAATAATGGAATATATTGACCGTATGATGATAGAGTGAGTGCCTGAGGACTCATGTGAAAGTCTGTAATAAACATAAGAGTTACAGTCTTAAGTAATCTTTTTAAATACAAATATCTTCCTCATATAAGAAACAGACTGTTGCTACGCAAACATTTTCTTCATGTTTCGTGTTGTGTGTTCACTGGCAGCGTCCTTCCGCCACAAGCACCACACACCTCACTGCCACACACCCTCCTTCGGTCACTCCTGACATCGTCTCACCATAACCCATGCGCAGTAGCAGCCACACTTCAGTCACTCTCAATTGACCTCAAAACCTAATTCATAACCTTATAATCCCATAAAAATCCCAGGGAGGATAGAAAAACAACGTGAGCATTGGTTCCATGTGATAAAAGAAGCAGCAGCAGTAGCAATAGCAGTAGGGAAAGAAGTATATGAAGAGAGAAGGGAGAAAATTCAACGTATGAGAGAAGAAAATGCTGGGAAAGAAGCAGGAACGAAAGAGGAAAAAGAAAAAACAAGAATACAAGATAATTTGATGATGATGATGATGATGATGATGATAATGATGATGACGATGATGATGATGGATGATGATCGTGATGATGACATAAATAATACGAGTGACCATCAATGCTACATCAGTTCCAGGTTGAATCTGGACATTTGGAGGCAGAACGCGAGAGCCACACATCCAAGTCCTGGCTGTCAACACTCCCTCCCTACACCTCCAACCGTATCACCTCCATACAACAACAACAGATCTCCCCATTCCCATTTTCTGTAGCTCAACAGCAAATACAATATCGAGAAGTCTTGCGAGTTCCATAGAAATGCAGAGAAAACGTTAAAGAAAGCAGCATTTATCAATATTTAGTGTCGTATGACTACATAATGTGGATAGTTTTTGAAATCATCTCAGAAAACATAAGAATTCGGGTGTCGTGAAAGTCAGCCACTTACACGTTCCATAAGCATATGGACCTCCGTGGTGTAGTGATCAGCGTTCCTGATCGTGACACATTCACGAACCGCCTGGGGTTAAGCGCATAGGTCCACAGTCAACCCAACTGTTCATCCTCCTCTAATCTCTCTCTCTCTCTCTCTCTCTCTCTCTCTCTCTCTATATATATATATATATATATATATATATATATATATATATATATATATATATATATATACACGAACTAAGTGCATATAAACGCGCATTTTCATAGAATATACAAACCTCCAACAGCCAGGATCGAACCCGGGCCCCTGTGCAACAGGCTGGAGCGCTACCGCTAGGCTATGATCGCCCCCAATATTATCTGCTGGCTGTGTGAGCCTGACGGGAAATGACCGGTGTAGACCCCCGTTGCTCACCAAAGTGAGACGAAAGGTATTCGAGTACATAGTATTCGAATAGTCATTTCCCTAATGGGGGCGATCATAGCCTAGCGGTAAAGCTCCCGCCTGTTGCACAGGGGTCCCGGGTTCGATCCTGGCTGTCGGAGGTTTGTATGATATATATATATATATATATATATATATATATAACGTTAATGAAATGGCCTTGATTAGGGCATTCTGTTGCCCGTGCCGTCTCAGTTGACATAATAAATTCCATACGCATAGAAAATGAACTTATTAAGTCAACAGAATTCATAACCAAGTCCAGGTCACACCACACTGAACCTCATATTTCATACAATTGTTTCACAGGAACTACAGAGCAAATGTTGAAGGTCACGCAAACATACGTGTACAAAACCAACTGAAAATGCCATAGCGCTGAGTTAAGTGTCACGACGCACAGAAATAACGACCACAGTAGCATGGATGGGAATAATCAGATACGATAATATCTTAGAAAAGTCTCACTACTCAATGTGTGCCCGACACCCACGACTGAACCTGACCCTCGGAATTTCAAACCCGGTTAATTCTGAACCATAAATTTCTAGATTTTGACCCAAACTTATTTCTTTGATTCTTTCT
The DNA here is from genome assembly GCF_036320965.1 of Panulirus ornatus. Taxonomy (NCBI): domain Eukaryota; kingdom Metazoa; phylum Arthropoda; class Malacostraca; order Decapoda; family Palinuridae; genus Panulirus; species Panulirus ornatus. The sequence goes on along the minus strand of NC_092260.1, from coordinate 9,977,933 downwards.
TAAAGTTCGCGGTAACATACTAGTTAAAATGATGGGGAAAAAAGAAGGGATAGTATATGTAATGGTGCTGTAGTTTAGTTATAGCTAAGACGATAGACTAATTTACATTCTTTTTTTTTACAGTGTGTGGCCTGTACATCTGAAGGAGATCTGTGTATGAGGCAGTGTATGTGTCAGGGAACCTAAGTAAGCCCAGCGTGTTCTGGAGGTGTGTGACGCTCGCAATGAGACCTACTCAAAATGAGGCCGAACTCCGGCACGCTGGAGAAATCTATCACTCAAGTTATAACCCCTGAATTATGGTCATTCTTGACGAACGTATGACGTACAGAGAACACATACTAAGTCAATTTACGATATGTACTTCCATGATGATCGAAACTGTCTGGCAAATTTCTAGGGTCGGTCCGTCCTCTAAGGGGACACAGCAAGACGGAGCAAGATTGGAACTACACGTGCTAATGAGCAGCCAACACCTCACCTGATGGTCAGTACTCTCGCCTCACATCACTCAGTTTCCTCAATTTGATCAACATATGTCCGGCGTGTTCGCTCGCCGAAGGAGATAAAATTCTCGTATATTCTTCCAGGCCATTTAGTAACTTGGGCTGATTATTATTCAGGTGATCTTCGGACTCCATACACGCAGCCTTCTGGGACTGATCACACATTTTCTAACCATTATCGGAGTGACTTAAAGAAAATGGTACTTAATTATCTGGTGATTAATGGCGTCGGTTTAGTCTGGAGAAAAGAAGATTGTAGTGTTCGCATTACAACGCCTTAGTATTTATCTTATTTACATATAATTACCTCAGGAATAATTCCTATGAAAGAACTCTGGGGTTACCCAGGACCTTTCTAAAGGCTTTTGTAACACAAGGCTGCGCTACTCCCTGTAGCAGGGAAAGGTAGACTCCTTTGTTGCGAGAAGTTCTTCGACGAGACTATACCTCCCAGCGATGCAGCAAAGGTGACTTTTTCACCCGCGGTGTAACCTTGAGCAGGCGGAGTCCGGTAACACCTCAACCCCCTGGCTGTCAACGCTAATGGCCTTGTTATCGTCCGCGTCACCTGCTCGTTACCTACGACCAGAGACACACCGTGGGAAACTGATCAACCAGGACGTCAGCAACTGGTCGATTGCGACGTCACCTTCTCCCAGCGTGTGTTGACCATGTCCTTCTCGTAGTTGCTAACACCTGGTCGAATGCTGTGTATGTAGCCAGTTGACTTATGACAAATAATCAGTCATCTTTGCATCAATAGCCAGTCGACTGTGGCACAGTTCCTCGATGCCTTGTTGATTGTGAGACTGCATTACGAGAGTAGGTCAACTGTTGCATCCCATATCGCTGGTCGACCGTAACATTATCGTTTAACCGATCGACAGCAACTTTATCTGGCAGCAGGTCGACTGTAGACTGTAGCATCCTCTTGTGGCTGATCGAGTGTTTCATTCTTCTGTGCCTGGTCAACTGTAGCATCTTAGAGCTGGTCGACTGTAAGACGGTCTTGCAGCCAGTTTTCTTGTAGCTGGTTTAATACATCATCCTCTTGTACATGGACGGCAACACTGCCTCTTGTAGCTAGACCACAACAATCCCCTTTTGTAGCTGGACGACAACACTCACCTCTTGTAGCTAGACCACAACACTCCCCTCTTGTAGCTGGACGACAACACTCTCCTCTTATAGCTGGACGACAACACTCCCCTCCTGTAGCTGGACGACAACACTCCCCTCTTGTAGCTAGACCACAACAATCCCCTCTTGTAGCTGGACGACAACACTCACCTCTTGTAGCTACACCACAACACTCCCCTCTTGTAGCTAGACAACACTCTCCTCTTATAGCTGGACGACAACACTCCCCTCTTGTAGCTAGACCACAACATTCCCCTCTTGTAGCTAGACAACACTCCAATCTTGTAGCTGGACGACAATACTCCCCTCTTGTAGCTAGACCACAACACTCCCCTCTTATAGCTAGACCACAACACTCCAATCTTGTAGCTGGACGACAATACTCCCCTCTTGTAGCTAGACCACAACACTCTCCTCTTGTAGCTGGACGACAACACTCCCCTCTTGTAGCTAGACCACAACATTCCCCTCTTGTAGCTAGACAACACTCCAACTTGTAGCTGGACGACAATACTCCCCTCTTGTAGCTAGACCACAACACTCCCCTCTTATAGCTAGACCACAACACTCCAATCTTGTAGCTGGACGACAATACTCCCCTCTTGTAGCTAGACCACAACACCCCACTCTTGCAGTTGGACGACAACACTCCCCTCTCATAGCTAGACCACAACATTCCCCTCTTGTAGCTAGACAACACTCTCCTCTTATAGCTGGACGACAACACTCCCCTCTTGTAGCTAGACCACAACACTCCACTCTTGTAGCTGGACGACAACACTCTCCTCTTGTAGCATCACTTCGTACCTACAGTCTGTTTGCCTTCACTGTTGAATGAGCGGGGTATGGTACCTCCTGGTAGAAGGTCCAGTCTCGTTTGCAGAATGATATACTCTGTGTATTACACCGATGTGTTCATACATTGCATCTTGCAGCGCGAACACATGTTTCTTGCGTGTCTAAAGACAGTATATGCATGTTTTGTCGCAGATGTTAAGCGTGAGAACGTCTTTGACAGCTTTGCTAGACTACCGAACATAGTCTTATTATATCGTTCAGTTTATCCATGAAAATACGTTGTACTGTTTACAATTTATATTTTCTATTTAGAGAAAATTCTGGGACTTCCCTCGGGGGTCGATAGTGTTTGCGTGTTTTCCCACACATGTGCTTGACGCAGACCCGGGAGTAAAGATTAAGAGCCACACGAACAAAAACGCTCACACAGGGGATAGAACATACATGGCCAGCACACACACACACACACACACAAAGATCCCCAGGCAGGGTTAGAGGTCTCTCTCTCTCTCTCTCTCTCTCTCTCTCTCTCTCTCTCTCTCTCTCTCTCTCTCTCTCTCTCTCGCTTACGATGCGAGGCGATAAGTTCCCAGCAAGGGTTCCGGCCGATAACAGGGACCACCTCGTTAACGTGAGCAGCACCTCACCGCCGCAAACTACCTAGCCCTCCTCTCGTCTCCTCGCTGTAGGAAACACTTAGCCACCGTTTACCACCACTTCGTCGCTCTCAAACACTACCTCGTCTTCTGAGAGCCACTTCATCATCGCCAGCCACCTCGACATCCCCAGGGACGCCTCCGCATGTCTCCCGTCACGGCGTCAGTCGGGGGAGCAGCGTCCGGTCCCGAGTCCTTTAAATCTCCCGTGTTAACTTCGTCTACGTCATGAATACCCATTGCTCACACTCTGCAACACCCAATTACCAATGATACAATTGATGAAGATTGCGGCAAATTAATATCTAACAAGGCTAACTACACGGGTAATTATCCCAGCGGTAGACAAATTGTTAAGTATCAGGCAATTACAGTGCTGTTATCCCCCTCCCTCTGGGCGAGCGGCGGCTGACGATCTGGGCTGTCTGACTTCCGGCAACGATGACGATCAGGGCAGGTAACATGGCCGTGTGGCCTGGGGTCCCGCCCGCCCGCACCCTGACGCCCAGACCCCGCGGGCGGGCGGGCGAGTGGGTGGGCGGGAGGTAAATAACGGGCTACATAACCCTCCACTCGTATATGCTTATGATTAACCAATGATGTAACTGTCTGTCTGTAATACTCGAGTGGGTTTGCTGATGGTAATTACAGTGATCATACATGCATAGATTAGGCTCGCAATTTGGTTCATAGCTGGGCGCAGGTTTACTGAAGAACTGGTGTTGGAGAGATGAACTGTCATTACAGTTCAATTTTACGATCCACCTCTCCGTATTTCTAAGTCCTTCATATACTAAATCTCACACTCACACAAGGTTGACAAACGTAAATCCTCAACGCATCTTCTTAACATGCGAGACATTACCTGTCTGAGTGGAGGAGTGTATCATCCTACAGCAAAAGTGGGCGAGTCAAACGTTTGCCTGATCATAGCATGACATTTTGTGATTAGTTTCCCGTGTTGCTGTTCTAATGCAGCTGGAGGATAAGACGTACCATCACCTCAAGTAGGCGCTACTCCAACGCCCTCTAGTGGGACTTTTTATGAAACTGAAGGGGGGTGGTAAACACTATGGGGGAACTCGGAAGATTTCAGCGAGTCTGACAGAAAACAAAGAAGAAACATTACTTGTCTCCTGAACACATACGTATCAGCTTTCCAAAATCTAGTGTCCCCAGTGTAACACTGGCAGCTCGCTGGCCTCTATCACCCTTATACCCGAAATTTGTTTCAAAATAAACAATATGATGAATTCCGATGCTTGAAAACTATTGAAATTTCACAGTTTGCTTTCGATGGGATCCCTTTAATTGATGATATGATGCCACTGGGTTGGGTTCAGAAAGGTTGGGAACCAGTGACACACACAGTAGCGTATAAATGTAAACGATCTTAAATATTTGGATACGATTTCAGTTTGAAGACTCAAGACTTCATTTTCATGAACAAGCCATTACTTCTTGTAGTTATGAGGGTACTTCATATACATCCCTCACTATATACAGTGACACATACATAAACATACGTACACACACACACAAACATATACAGAAATGAATATATACACAAATGATGAATTACACAAGTATAAGATCCCTTTAACAGGGCTCCAGCAATTTCACGGCTGCGCTACAGTCAGAAGCAGAGAAGTGGTGAACTGCTTTGAAGAGGAAGGTTCATCGACATGACTGTACTGTGCTGTGCTGTGCTCCAATTTGTCCAATGATGATGATGATGATGATACAACCTCACCATAGGTGACTTTTTACCCGTGGTGGCGAAGTCCGGTAACACACAAACATGAACTCACGTACAGATGCACTTAAACGTACACACTTTTTGACGCACACGCACTACATCACGCACACACTGACCATAAGTAAGCGCGAGCCAACTCGGGGTCCAATCGCATGGGTTCGAACCCTGGGCGTGACAATGGGCTTACACGGGGGTTGAGTACTTGGGTACCTGGCTTAAGCTAGGACGTGTGTGTGTGTGTGTGTGTGTGTGTATGTGTGTGTATACATACACAGGAGTCAAGGCACGGTATGTATATTCAAGGCTAAAAGACGGGGCAACACGAGGGTAAAGCTCTCTCCCTGTGACACACAAATAGTAACCACAGACGAATCTACCCACAATATACATACAGATCTGGCAGACACTTTTCAAAATTACGTCATTAATCATGAACCAGTACAATACAGAGAAGGCGGCTCATTACAGAGCAGAGGGTGGACCAGTAGGGAGCAGAAGGCGACTCATTACAGAGCTGAGGGCGGCTCAATACAGAGCAGAGGGCAGCCCAGTACAGAGCAGAGGGCGGCCCAGTATAGAGCAGAGGGTGGCCCAGAATGGAGCAGAGGGCGGCCCAGTATAGAGCAGAGGGTGGCCCAGTATGGAGCAGAGGGTGGCCCAGTATGGAGCAGAGGGCGGCCCAGTACAGAGCAGAGGGTGACCCAGTACAAACCAGAGGGTGGCCCAGTACAAACCAGAGGGTGGCCCAGTATGGAACAGAGGACGGCCCAGTACAGAGCAGAGGGCGGCCCAGTACAGAGCAGAGGGCGGCCCAGTATGGAACAGAGGGCGGCCCAGTACAGAGCAGAGGGCGGCCCAGTACAGAGCAGAGGACGGCCTAGTATAGAGCTAAGGACAGTTTTTTTCCTCGCGTTTTCGCAGAAGGATTTCGCAGCACAGTTAACGTCCATGTGGGTGGTGTGTGGAGGACTGAGATGGGTAACTCTCCGCTTCTCGTGTGGCCAGTACCTGGATGGCACCTAACGTGGCCACTACCTGGATGGTACCTGACGTGACCACCTGGATGGTATCTGACGTGACCACCTGGATGGTATCTGACGTGACCACCTGGATGGTATCTGACGTGACCACCTAGATGGTATCTGACGTGGCCAGCTGGACAGTGTCTGACGTGGCCACTTAGATGGCATCTGACACGGCTTACTGGATGGCATCTGATGTGGGCCACTTGGATGACATCTGACGTGACTATCTGGATGGCATATGACGTTGCCACCTGGATGGCATCTGACGTGACTATCTGGATGGCATATGACGTTGCCACCTGGATGGCATCTGACGTGGCCTCGCTACACAGCCTTTAGCAGAGCGATCATGTACATGGCTGGTATCACCTGTACCTAAGAATGAATCTCTTAGTAGCCATCCATCCATCCATGCATAAGGCTGCAGTGCTGCCCATGTCGCATCACTGGTATGTAGCTACCCCGTGGTGCGTCACAGGTCTACAACTGCCCCGTGGTGCGTCACAGGTCTATAGTTGCCCCGTGGTGCGTTACAGATCTATAGCTGCCCCGTGGTGCGTCACAGGTCTATAGTTGCCCTGTGGTGCGTCACACGTCTACAACTGCCCCATGGTGCGTCACAGGTCTACAGCTACCCCATGCAGCGTCACAGGTCTACAGCTACCCCATGCAGCGTCACAGGGCAATAGCTACCCCATGCTGCGCCACAAGCCTATAGTTGCCCCGACTGCGTCACGAGCCTGCAGCTGGCTCTGTGACGACTGGGTCACATCCAGTGTGGCGGCTAACTGAGGCTCGTCAAAAAAAAATGTGTAGCTGGTTCAGACCGCGTTCTGGACGGAAGAGAGTATACGGGTGGCTCTGTCTTCGTCGAAGAGCACACCCAGCTGAATCTGGCTTCAACACAAAGCGAGTAGGATGTCTTGTCTTCTTCACAAATACTGGGACTGTTTCTGGCCTGGACACAGAGTTCGTAGGTGTAGTCTGCCTGCTTCACACAGGATGGAGTTGACTGTGATTTGGTCAAAAATCATGCAGGTGTCTGGCCAAGTGGCTTCATGAAGTGTGTGATTAACAGTGTTCTGGTCATCAAACAGGCAGGTGCCTTTGTCTGCGTCGTTAAACACGCACTTAAATGCTCAATACCTCACAAAAGTGTGCGTAGCTGTCCCATGTTCTGTCACAACACGCGGCCACCATAACCATAAATTAATCGCGTGTAAATTAGACTCGCTGGCAACGACAGAGAAATTAATTTAATGAGAAGTAAACTCGTCGATCCCTTCACTGACTTCTCGTCAAAGCGGAAATTACAGAAGAATTTTATGGCCCATTTTATCTGATCGAACAGTAAATTTGCTGTAAATTTTGTTAATGAATAGTTCACTGGGTAATTTCCACTTGTTACGATCTTGATAAGCTTTTATAACTCACGTGCTGCATTACTCTCAAGCTAAAGTTGCTCAAGCTGGAGTGAGGATCAGTAATTATCCTTCTTACATGTCAAACACTGTATATATATAAATATATATATATATATATATATATATATATATATATATATATATATATATATATATATATATATATAAATAAGAGGGATGAAAATGGCGAAAGTGAGTTATCTCGAAAAAAGAGGTTTCTGTGAAGAGATAACGGACGAGATATCTTGAAAAATAGCAAAAGGTGAAAGTAAATGAAGTTATGGGAATAGGTGAGGGAAGCGGTGCTTACATGTGCGAAAGAAGAGTGTTGCATGCGGATGGTTTTAGATGTGGGCATGGATAACAGGGAGTGAGTGGTGGGATGAGAAGGTTAAGTTGCTAGTGAAAGAAGAGAGATATATGGACGTCGCTTCCAGGGAAGGAGCGCGAGTGATTGGGAGACATAAAAGAGTCAGAGGCAGGAGGTCAGTAAGAAGGTAAGGAGGCAAATGATATAGCTGAGCTGAATATCAGAAAACTTCTTCAAGAAAAATATATATAAGATTTAGAAGGAGGCTGGATGAGGAAAACAAGTAAAAAATGAAAGCATGAGTGAAAGGGGGAGGAGGTTACAGATGGCATAATAACATGCGGTGATGAGGTGAAGGGCGGGAGTGAGTGTTTCAAGGGACTGTTGAATGTGATAAGGTGGTAAATGTGGGGTGTTCTGGAGGTGACTGAGAGAGAGAGCCATGACAAATGTCATGGTGAAAAGAGAATAGGTGGTGAAAGCCTTGCAGAAAGTGAAGTGCGGCAAAATGCTTGGAGATGATGGGATTTCAGTTGAATTTCATAAGAAATTGGATAACAGTATTTCTGATTGGTTAGTTGGGATTTTCACTCAATGTATGGAACATGATGAGGTGCCAGAGAATTGGCGGAATGCACATATAAGACAAGGGGAAGACAAATGTGAATGTTCGAATTATGGAGGAATAAGTATGCTGAGCGTACCTAGCAAGTTAAGCGAATGGCGATTGAGAGGGTGACGGCATACTCAGAGCATCTGACTTGGGCGGAAGACTTTAGTTTCATTTCAGGAGTGATATAGGATGTATGGATAAGGTGTTTGCTATGAAGCATTTGTGTGAGATGTAGAGAAAGAGATGGATTTGTAAGTGGCATTTATGGACCTGGAGAAAGCACATGATAGAGTTGATAGAGATGCTTTGTGGAGGGCATTTCGAATATATGGTGTGGGTGGAAAGATATTAGAAGCAGTGAGGAGGTTATATCAAGAGAGTAAGGGCTGTGTGCGAGTAGGCAGAGAGGAGAGTGAGTGGTTTCAGGTGAAAGTGGGTTTGTGGTAAAGGAATATGTTGTCACCATGGCTGTTTTATCTGTTTATAGACTGGGTGGTGAGGCAGCTGTACGCGTGCAGTCTGTTGGGAGTCGGGGGGAGGGCCTGGGAGGCAAGTTAGTCACTGTTTTATGATGAAACACCGCTGGTGGCATATTCGAGAGGAAAACTGCAGAAGCTAGCTTCTGAGATGGGAGAGTTGATAGAAGGAAAATTTGAAAGTACATAAACTAAAAGCAAGGTTATTATGCTTAACAATGGAGAAAGACACGTTATTTAGAGATGAGTTTAAATGGAGTGAACCTGGAAGATGTAGTGTTTATGCCAGCTGTAAGGGGACATGGCAGCGATTGGAACAATGGATCTGAAGTAAATCATTGATTGGGTGAGGGGGTTAAGGTCCTGGAAGCATTGAGGATAGTGGGGAAAGATATATCACCGTCTGTGAGGCAAAGATAAATAAGTTTAATGGTATAGTAGTTCTGACGGTGTTGTATGGATGCAAGGCGTGAACCCTATATAGAAAATTACGGAACAAGATAGATGTGTTGGAAATGACACGTTTGAAGATTTGACGAAAATATGTGGTACTGAGGAGGGTTGACCGGATAAGAAATGACAGGATGAGAGAGAAATGAAAAAGCAAAAGGAGTATGTCTAAGAGAGATGAAAAGGGTGTGCTGAAATGGTTTGGACTTATGGAGAAGATGAGTGACGAAAGGATGTCAGAATTGAAGGAAAGAAGGAAAAGGAGGAAACCAAGGATGAGGCGGAAGGACGGAGTGACAGATCTTTTGAATGTTCGGAACCTGAACATGCAGGAGGGTGAGAGGCGAGCAAGGGATTAAGTGAACTGGAGCGATGTGACATTCTGTCAATGGGCTTAGCTAGGGCATAATTAGCTTTTCAGGGAAAACCACGGAAAGGTCTGTGGGGTAGATAGAGTTGTGCATTATACATGACAATGGATGTGAGCGAAAGAGGCCATTTCTTCGTCTGTCCCTGGCGATACTCTTTTAACGCAGGAAATGGTGAACAGGCATGAAAGATGATATAGATAGATAGATAGAACAGATAGATGTAAAATGTGTGTGTGTGTGTGTGTGTGTGTGTGTGTGTGTGTGTGTGTGTGTGAGTAATAGTGCCCAGACTTTACAATGACCAGGATACATAAATTTCAGCGAATATTGATCCCTGATCATATCAGTATAACAAATACACACGCGGCTTCCCTCCTCGATCGTAACCAGGCCCAGGGACTCCCACAGGAACGACTCCCCTCGTGTTGGATCCCTTAAATCTACTTGGTTTTGGTATGATTCTCTTACTTACACGGTTTACAGTGTTCCGTCGTGTGCAGTCTGTGGTCCGGGCTTGGAGTGACCCGTCATTAGATTAAGGGTTCAAGAAGAGAGAGGTAGTAGTTTGCGATGGCCCGTGTGATGGTTACTGTAACGCGAAAATGATGGTTATTTTCCCCCCACGGTTCATATCAATTAAGCGTAATAAATTAATGATAGTAGTGGTAATTACAGGCGTGATGATAATGCTATAACATTATCACGTGATAGAGAAGAGGCGCTAATGACAGATACAACGTTTGCTTAAATAGAAACATGCACAAAGGTAAATTGTTATAAAAATTGGCTGGCAATTGGTATCATAATTGACCATTTGGAGCTATCACAAAGGTAATTAAGGTAAAGCTACAGTAGATTATAGTCATTACGCTGAGATAGCAGTTATTGCTGCCACCGTCCATATGGACGACTTCCGCCTCAGCCGCCAGCAATTTCTCGACTCACGTGTCGGTCAAGGCGCTGCTACTCTGGGGCCTCTGGGGAGGCCTGAGGATATTGGGGGTGTGGATTCAGCTTCTGGCGAGGCCTGGGGGAAGAAGGTGCCTCTGGGGTTATTTTTTGGGGGGGAGGTCTGGGGATATGAGGGTGTGGTGGGGAAAGAAGGTGTCTCTGGGGTTAGGTTGCAAGGAGGCCTGGGGATATGGGGGTGTGGGTTCGGCTCATGGGGCGGCCTGGGGGAAAAATGTGCCTCTGGGGTTAGTTTGTGGGGAGGGTATGTGGTGTCTCTAGGGTCAGCCTGTGGTATGGCCTGGGGAAGCTGGGGAAGGGAGTGTCTGTGTAAGGTTAGCTTTTGGGGGCGCCAGGGGGAAAAAGGCGTTGTCTCTGGGGTTAGCTTCTGGGGCGGCCTGGGAGAACAGGATGTCTTTAAGATCAACTTCTGGGGCAACCAAGGGAGGAGGAAGGGGGGAAAGAGGAGGAAGAGAGGGGTGTCAGTGGGGTCAGCTGTGAAATACAGTGTCTCACTTGGGAGACGAAGGCAGAGGTGGGATTACAGACTTGATACGGAGGGAGACTGCGGAAGTATAGGAGATGGTGATGGTGAGAAGAGCTGCGGTGATGATTCTCGATGAGAACCGGTGAGTCAGTGTTAACGAGCACTTGTGGTCATTATCTATGTGTTACGGGGGGAGAGGTTTACCCTCGTGTTGACCCGTCTCTTAACCTCATACATATATGTACCATGTCGTAATCATCCGTATATACACAGATATACGCACACCATCATTCGACAGGTGCCTTAAAAAGGGGAGAGTGAACAGCTAGGTTGGTTGTGAGCCGGGCGCCCTGTACGGGACTCGAACCCCAGCCCCGTTGATAAGTTTCTTGTATATGTTAAAAAATGCTGAAGAACATGAGTTGGTGTTCGTAAAAGCTGGTGAGTACTGGTAGATATTGGTAGGTACTGGTGAGTGCTGGTGAGTACTGGTACGTGCTGGTGAGTACTGGTGAGTGCTGGTGAGTACTAGTGAGAAACAGCGTCGATGAATACCCACAGCAGAAGTACTTGTGAGTCGAAACGTACTTTGGTCAAGTCACCGTAAGTCACGATGGGCGATGACCAAATGTAATAATTGGTGATGTCACATAGTATAGTGGTCAGCATCATTGACTATGAGTTGTCACAGCACGCCCAGGGTCGGTCCCACATGGGTTCGAATCCTGGGCGTCGTATATGACCTGCACCCAACCCACGTGTTCATCCTCTCCTCGGGGCTGGTCGATAACTGGGCACATGGCTTAGGCGGCGTTGTGTTTGTCTATTCACACATATAGCAGTAAAGACATGGTGAAATAATACAAAGTTGAGAGACGGGGCAACACGAGTGTATAACTCTAACCGTAACATACAAATAGTAAGCAAACACAAACACACACACACACACACACACACACACACCAGGGCTCGTTGTACAACACATGATAAACAAGTCTGGTCATTCTTGTCGATTTCCTCTTCGCTTTGGCCTTGTGGTATATATCGCCATGTCATGGATAGCTTTCCCGCGATGTGTTGCTCCCCCTGCCACCCGAGACTAGTAATACTCAAGTGATAATGACGGACAATTGTGTTTTCATTTGCACTTTAAACTGCAGGAGTAACACAGCGGGGCATGACCCTGGCTGCTATTACTCCTCCTCATTCTCTCATATAACGTATTGCCTATTCTCAAAAAGATTCATTTCTCTTTGTGATAAGTGTATAACGCAGAGGAATGCCTTGTGTAATCACTTGAAATATATGGAAATAATTGTTGTCATTAATGAATGCAAGTGATTTATGAAGCCTGAATCAGCATACATATGTACTTTATTTATTTTGTATACATATTCGCCATTTCCCGCGTTAGCGAGGTAGCGTCAAGAACAGGTAACTGAGCCTTAGAGGGAAAATCCTCACTAGCCCCCATCTTTAGTTACTTCTTTTGGAAAATTAAACAGGAGGGTAGGATTTCCAGTCTCCCACTCCCTTCCCTTTTAGTCGCCTTCTACGATACGTAGGGAACATGTGGGAAGTATTCTTTCTCCCCTAGCCAAAGGAATATGTATATATATATATATATATATATATATATATATATATATATATATATATATATATATATATATATATACACATACACATATACCAGAAGCAATCATCACTTCCTCAGTGGTAAAGGTCAAATGGGTGCTAACATTACAGGATCAGGTCCACAGCCCTGGTAAGTCAGCCTCTAAATGACCTCCCATCTGCACTAACTGTAACTGGAGTACGAGGCGGAGGTAACTTTGTCATTCATGGGGAATGTCCATAAGAAAAAGCCGTTGTTAATAAGGTAGCACTACGACAAGGCTTTCTTATCTAGCGAGTATGTAAGCGCCTGAGACAGAAGCAAGATAAGGGAAGCGGCTTCACTCGTATCTGCAGCTGTAGTGATGGCGGTGGGGTATGTTACTGTAGCAGCTGTTATTATAGCACGACCAGCCACACTGACACCAGAAGTACAGTGATACTTGGTTAAGTAGCAGCAGCTATAGTAGTATGGTAGTCGTAGTAGTAGTAGTAGTAGTAGTAGTAGTAGTAGTAGTAGTAGTAATAACAGAAGTAGTAAAAGCGGTAGTAGTAGTAGTAGTAGTAGTAGTAGTAGTAGTAGTAGTAGTAGTAGTAGTGGTAGTAGTAGCTATAGCTGAAGTTGTAGTAATGCTTGCGAAACTAACGTAAATATTCGTTGTAAGATCACTAAAATTCACGTCACTTTTACCAACCGTTGCGAGAGGAGGACCTTCATCAGGCCCACAGTAACAGCAGCGGTACTTTTAATGGTGATGTAATTTACTAACGCTAAACATAGCCAGTCCCCTCCTCATCAGTCTCCTCGCCTCACGCCACGCAGCCCACGAGTCAAAGGATAATTTGGCCAGAATCATGCCATCAAAAGCGCCTTGGTGAACCGGTTCGCTGGCTAATTAGCGCCGCTGACTTTCAGTCCGTTGGATCAGGTCCCATCCCCGGCTCCGGCAGGCGTTGGCGCACACACACACACAACATCCAGCTGTTCATCCCTGTGCTCGTTGGTAGATAAACGGGCACACTGACTAGAGCTCAGATAAAGCACCACAGGTTTAACAGGCCTAGCCAAGAGAGAGCTTGTATCTCGGCTCAACACTCCCCAGTAGCGCCCACGTCCGGGGACATTGCCCTCACTGGCGGACCTCGGCAGAGTACCAGGTGCTGAAGACCAACAACAAACATCAAAAAAATCCCCTGCATATCGACCAGACATTTCTCTGTGGAGGACGAAAGTCCTGCAGTGAACTTCATGAACAGTTACTCGAGGTCTGATTTAGCGCACACGTCACTGCGCACGTTTCCGCTGCGCTCTGACTGACGTGTTCATGTGAGGGTTAACTGCTGATGTACTCGATAGTTCTTCAGCCGCCACACTGGCTTACAAGCTTCCATACCGAGCCGCACCAACGCTTTTATCATGTTTGTACATCTATCTTCAGATGTAGCGAATACATCATTAGATATAACTATATCATTAAGTACGACAGATTTCCCGTAAGAGTGACTGTACTTCTGTGCCTTTTTGTAACGAAAGCATATGGCGCATTTTTTGGGTGGGGTCATTACGTAATAACTGATGAAAAAAATGAATGAAATGGTTTAGGTATGTCTTCAAAATTACGGTTTAGTTTAATTGCAAGATGATGATGAACACTGGGGAGCAGGTGGTCAAGCGCCGTCCTTGCAGAACTTGCGTTCACGCCCGAGCCGTGGCAGTCTCTCCTCAGTGGGAGGAGTTCATCTCACCCGTCCCACTGTACCCAGGTGGCGGTGGGAGGAGACCCAGTCCGTCCGGGAGGGTCACGCAGGACCATCAGTGTGTGGAGCGAGGGATCCGCGTGTCACCGGCGAATCTACGATCGAGGTAAGGACGACTTGCGAAGTGCCTCTGTACGACCCTGCTCACGACGCCCATGCAAAGCTGAGAGTAAAACTTCACACCCAAGGGACGACCTGTCACACGACAAGGCTTACACCTGGCACATCTCTAACGCTAACATTCGTACTCCTAGCAGAGTAATCCAAGTTCTTTTTTTATGTTGAAAGCTCCAGTCAAGAACAATAGTCCACATCAAGGCCATGCCTTGATGAGGAGAATTATGGAACAGAAAAACAAAAGACAGGGGAAAGTATTCACGAGTGTTTCAGAAAGACAAGAACCTGTCTTTTGAAATGTGTCAGGTCATAGTTATTGGGGAAGGCATGAGAAGGTAGAGTTCCAAAGCTTCGACGTGTAGGGAAAGAAACAGGTATCAAAACGACCCACACTCGAGTTTCTGATGGCCACACAATAAACGGATCAGCTTCATAGGTTCATATGTATACACTCATCCTTCACTAGATTCCTCTTTGTGATTCACTGAATCAAAATAGCATTGAATCACATGTTTCATTACTCCCTTGAGTAGAATATAAAAAGGAAATGATATTCCTGCTCACATCAAATAAAGTTTCCCAGATAGCATTAATCCACGATTTCCATTGTGAAAATTAAAGTAGCTCCACTGGATGTGTACGACTCATTTGAAGGTACACGTTACACCCATAATCAGAAATAGTGACAGAGATCCAAGTTGCCATAAGAAATCATGCCCGAGCACGGTAATGCGTCAAGCACTGAGCCATGTAAACATCATCAACATCATCATAAGAAGTATCCATATCTGACTCGTCTTCCTCTTCCGCAGTCTGAGGTATACAAACTTCTTTGTACTAGCTGTATGAAAAGTGACAGATACCAAGGCATTCACGTGAGCACTGGCACTTACGTAAGCTGAAGATCCAACACCTCAGTTGATGACAATACCATCCTTCTCCATCACTGTGTCAATGATAGTCAAAACTCTATCGTCACATTCCACCCTGGCAGCCGGGTATGAGTACATGAGGGGAAAAAGGTGATGAGTCTACAATGATGAACGTTGCCCAGACCCTACTTCATCTGTGTCACTCTGGAAAAACTGGTAACATTTTTCATTTAATCGCATATTATTAATAGCCTTCAAAAGGACTATGGTCACGAAAAAATCTTGATTCATCTGTAAGAGTTCTAAAAGGAATCAATGGCATCCAGCGCAAAAATGTATATCCTAATTTTTTACCTCACATCCATCAAGCACCTTTAGGATGCCCAGTTCCCCATAGACTGCACAGTTACTCAATGTCTCAAACGCTTCATACGAATGATCCCACATCAAGGCAAGCGCTACGTGCACATTCACCAGTTACTGCCAGGTTCATGTCTTGGGTGAGACTTGTCAAGGTCTTCACATCACATCTGAGACACTGTTTCACTTCTTGTACGAGTAAAACATCACGCAGAATCTACACATTGTTTTCATACACTAAGCCAGTGGTTTCCTATGTGAAATTTGTGTTGCATCATCTGCTTCCTCATTGGTGTTGTTGTGCAGTACATAGGCAAGTTACAGGGGAGATCTGAGAACCCTGTGTGTTCAGTATATAGATGTACATGTCTTGGGTAAGGTCAGCACACATCATGCTAGTAGTGTGGACTTCGTCTCCAGACATGGAGGCCAGTGGATTCCGTCTCATATAGGATGAGTTAACCTTACTTATATGGACGGCAGAGCGTTACATACGGCAGGTTAAATAGCAGCGTGGATACAATCAATTATGACACGGAGGATTACGGTCTTGCAAGGCCTAGGTACAGGAGGAGACCATCCTCGCGAACGTCTTTGTCTTCGTAAAGATCATAAGACCTGGAGACCTGAAGTCGGTGATAAAGAGGCCTCTATTATATAGTGATGGAGGATGGGCTTATATGGTATGTTCATTAACATACACTGAGGTGTATATACTCTAAGAGTACGCTCTGCCTCCCAGATATATCTGTTTCTCATTCTAGCAGTGACCATTGTAATATCACACTGTCTAGTCCTGGTCTCTTGCTGACTGTATGAACTTCTAGGAAAACAGTATTTGTCATAGCACTTGATGCTAGCAGGACCCGGTCGCTAAGCATAGCTGAACAGATTTATCGTCGGCATCGCGCATTAGCACGGACCTAACAGCATCACATGGTACATCCATGGTGCGTGATCCACGTCTGGCTTAAGAGAGGCCTGTCTGGCCACCCATTCAACATGATCATGATGACTGAACCCAGTATGAGAGGGAATACTGGTTGAGAATGTCATGTATGTTACATACACCACTTGGCCACTTAAAGCCTTCCTTTAACCTTGGATTTTCTTTGTCCTTAATTACGCAATTAACGTCTATCAAATTCTGACAGCCAGACTGTGTGAGCTTCTTTGAAGTTATTACCGACTGAAACGAAAGAACACTAGGACTTGTTTGTTTGTTTCCTCCGCTGTTTCAGTAGACATCTACTTGTTTGCTTACGAACAGTATCAATTCACTCGATTCCCCGTACATTTCAAACGGCTGAAGGAAACACAAGCAAACATCAAACATCCCAGCAAATGTAGGATTTTTGAAACAAAACTTTTGTATACGACACACGCCATCAGTTACGTTACTAATGATGTATTGACTGGATATCAGAATTCGTCGCAGCTCTTTCCCAAAGCAGCTTTGCTGATGATTCACGGATCCAATTATCTTTCTTCGTTCTTAGCTCTGACACCAGCACTAGCATTCTCCCGTCATGGCCACGTCGAGGGAGAGGCGACATAATGAATATAAAAAAGACAAAAGAGCCACGAAGACCACAGACTACCAGAGGGATATGAAATGTTAAACCTGCTATGAGTTGCTGCCAAGAGACAGTGGTCAGAATAGCTTCCCCATTTAAGGTTCTTTTCCCTCTTCTGATCCGTTCCCTTAAGACAGCTGACGCCTGTAGCTGAAGGCAGCCTCCTCGGCAAGTGGTCATGTGAGTACTAATATCCCATTTAAGATCTGTACCATTATTAACAGTGGTAAGCCTTCCCATCCACCCACCCACCTCCGGAGCTTTAAGACGGTCCTTGATGATGAAGGGATTAGCCCATCAGCTCTCTGACTCCGTGTATTAAAAACGTAGGTGATTCTCTGAGTTCGAAAAATGCTGGTAACTTTTACGGAATAGATGAGACTGGCGGAAAAGAGTATATATTTTCGTTTTATAGGCTGCTTGCAGTGCTTGTATCATTGAGTAATATGAGAGATTCATGAGTTAAACAGAAAATTCACTTCCACGGCCATCATGATAAGACCAGAAGCCCTTAAAGAGAATATCAGAAATTTCCTAATGTCTTCTCCACTCGTTCCTGATCTCATAGTCTGTTTTCTTCTTCTTCCAGTGACTTCCTGTTTTCCTCTAAGCTCTTGATGTCCTCAGTCCATCTGGTTCTGGGACGTCCCTCTGAACATCATCCTTCAGGTGTTCAGTTCAAATACTTCTTGGTATATCTCGTGTTTTCCATTCTGTGTATATGGGCATACCACATGACCTTACTCTTTACATTCATTTCTATTACTGATGTAACATTCACGACCTCTCTTATCTTAGTGACTATCATCTTATCCACTCTTGTATCTTCTCGAATTAAGCTTCAATGCTCCCATTTCGGCAACCTGGATCTGTAGACTAAGAACTAAAGATACAAACTGAAGTGCTGTATCACTTAATTTAATTCATAATTTACTACAGCAGACATGGAGAAAAGTCCCTCAAGCGTCTCCAGTTATGTGTAGAAAGTGAGGACACTTATTTACGTTGTTAAGTACTCCGAGATGACACCCAACAACCTTGGCTGGTCCTGGAGCCGTCCCAGCCCCGGCATCCCCTCCTGCCCCGTCTGGGGTAAGGTACCTTATCTGGTTATCGTGAGAAGTCCGACCACACTTAGCGCCCCGCTGTGTTCGGGGCCCCCCACACATTACTCACAAGCCGAGCCCTAGCTAGCTAGTGATAGTGAGCCTCCACACCGCCTCTCACAACCCCACAAGGAATAGCCAGAGTCATGTGCCAGGGATATGGTGCTTTCGAAGTCGTAATTGGCTTAGGTGATTTACCATAGAGAATAACTGAGGTTGTCGGAACAACTGAAGCTTTAGTGACTACAGTTGTGCTAGTAAAAAGTGTAAGTTAGTAGTAGCAGTAGTACTGTAGTAGTAACAGTAGTAGTAGTAGTAGTAGTAGTAGTAGTAGTAGTAGTAGTAGTAGTAGTAGTAGTAGTAGTAGTAGTGGTGGTGGTAGCAGTTCCTTTTGCCAAATGTGCCAACTCTTTATCACGACGGTACGATCCTTGTGCACGACGCTAAGACCCTTGTGTGTCATAAGATAAGGGCAAGGCAAAGTCCAGTCCATCATATCTAAGGGTCGTGCCATGGTGCTCTAGGGTCTTAAGTCGTGCTCAAGGGTCGTACCTTCGTGCTCAAGGGTCGTACCTTCGGGCTCTAGGGTCATACAGTCGTGCATAAGAGTATTACCGTCGTGCTCTTGGGTCTTACAGTCGTGCTCAAGTGTCTTACAGTCGTGCTCAAGGGTCTCATCGTCGTGCTCAAGGGTCATACCGTCGTGCTCAAGGGTCTTATCGTCGTGCTCAAGGGTCATACCGTCGTGCTCAAGGGTCTTACAGTCGTGCTCAAGGGTCTTATCGTCGTGCTAAAGGGTCATACCGTCGTGCTCAAGGGTCTTACAGTCGTGCTCAAGGGTCTTATCGTCGTGCTAAAGGGTCATACAGTCGTGCTCAAGGGTCTTACCGTCGTGTTCAAGGGTCATACAGTCGTGCTCTTATTATCGTGCTGAAAGACCTTACTTTCGTCATCCAAAGGATTCAGAAAACTACTTCTGATCTTGATATACATAGCCGTACGAGGACGGACCAACGGACGTCTTAAATTGTCTACTGCACCTTCAGGTGAATAATGAACGACACCATCTCTCTCAGACTGTGTTATTACTGAACGAGACCATCTCTCTCAGACTGTGTTATTACTGAACGAGACCATCTCTCTCAGGCTGTTATTACTGAACGAGACCATCTCTCTCAGGCTGTGTTATTACTGAACGAGACCATCTCTCTCAGGCTGTGTTATTACTGAACGAGACCATCTCTCTCAGGCTGTGTTATTACTGAACGAGACCATCTCTCTCAGGCTGTGTTATTACTGAACGAGACCATCTCTCTCAGGCTGTGTTATTACTGAACGAGACCATCTCTCTCAGGCTGTGTTATTACTGAACGAGACCATCTCTCTCAGGCTGTTATTACTGAACGAGACCATCTCTCTCAGACTGTGTTATTACTGGACGAGACCATCTCTCTCAGGCTGTGTTATTACAATCAAACATTTTTCAATTCATATGAACATTTACTCTGATAACAACGTCGTTTAGTTTCACTAAGCAAAATATTAAAGCTATACGACCCTATCATCTCACCTGATTATGAAACATCATTTGCCCACACACACACACGTCATTATTTCCGAAGAAAACTCATGATTACTGGAAAACCCGCGAATGGCTTTAAAGATACCCACTTAACCCGGGATAATTACCGGATAATTGGCTTATTATACGTTAAATCACCTCCTTACGATATAACGCCGTAATAACAATTTGCCGAAGCCAGTAAAAGGCATCGGGAACACGAACAGCTCGAGCTGTGGAACAAGACGGAAGAACACCATCTCATGGTCAGGGTCCATCACCGCCGGGGTCCAACATCACCCTGGTAATCTTATAGCCCCGAGTGGCTGGCTGGTCCGCTGTAATTACCGCCGGCCAGCCACACTGTAGCGCCAGACCCCGTGGTTACCCCAATAGCCGAGGACATCGATTCTCCTCGGTCCGATTTGATGAGGGTTAATCTGTTTTAATAACAAAACCCTTTAAACGCTTAAATCTGCCGACTGCCGTCCGGCCGGGGCCTAAGCCCAAGGAATGAGGGAGTACTTTAAGGTCTTTGGAATCCCTTAATTGAGTCTCGATCACCTGCGTCGAACGTCCATGTCCCGCCTTTATCTTTCCTTCATTGAATCTGATTCTCGTAAAACTGTAGTGTGTGTTCATTAGCCTCAGTCGTATTGTTACATTTCGTCGCCATATACCGAAACTGTGTCGATCCTCGGACTATAATTTCACTGACAATAACAGTCTTTCAAGATGTTCAACTGAAGTGAGTCTTTTTTCAGAGACAAATGTTTTCGTCTTCATGTTTATGATAAGTATCCTCAAGCCACAGTGTGACTGAACAGCACAATCAGAAGATGCTTCTATGAGATGGTCGAACATCAACACAAACCCTGGTGAAATCAGAGAAACAAGAGACCATTGCAAATATGTATATGTATCTAGCAAAAGAAAATGGAGAGAGAGAGAGAGAGAGAGAGAGAGAGAGAGAGAGAGAGAGAGAGAGAGAGAGAGAGAGAGAGAGAGAGAGAGAGAGAGAGAGAGACTTCCAACGTCCACTAGATTATGGCATGATGGATTATCTTTATCTCCAGGCAGGCAGGCGTTACATGCATTTAAAAATGATTGTCAAGTAGGGCGAAGTAGAGTGGCGTGCGACAACGGTGAGCTCATCAATATACCCCTGACTACCTGCATATTCCCTGGTCTCGCTGTACTATGAGGACCCCCACCATCAACCTGGTCTGTCATACACATGCAGACAACATGTGTCTGGCCAGGCGGAGGCACACCGTCACAAGGCTGCAACCCGGAGGGAGGTAGAACAAGGATCCTACGAGAGGCTCAGGGAGGACTCGTGTCTAACATGGGGAGGGAATGGGTCAGGGCGTAATGGCTGCTCACACGATGATAAGAGCGAAGGTTCTCGTCCAGGAGGGAGACAGATGGGCCACTTCTCCCCGGCCAGCACAAGACGTGAATGGCAAAGGGGGGTTAGCGGGTCAGGCCAGCAGCGTGGCGGCCGCTGCTAATGGCGTCCCCCGGCGTTATTAAGAGATGATCCTCGCCAGGTTTAGTCCATCTCGAGATTATACTTACAAGGGAAAGTTGTAAATGAGACGTGGCTTAAGATCAGATCCCTTATATTAGGATTAATATGGCAGGTTTAAGAGATAAGGAAGGATGTATTACAACGCTACACACACTGAAGGTCACCTGGGCAGGAGGCTGGCTCCTGATTTGTTTGGCAAACACCTAGTCAGTCTAGTTAGCATTCACATTACGTATAATTTACTTACATTTTGCAAATATATATATATATATATATATATATATATATATATATATATATATATATATATATATATATATATATCCTAGTGGTAGCGCTCCCGTCTGCCACGCAGGGGTCATGGGTTCGAGCCTGGCTGTTGAAGATGTGTAAGTTCAATGAAAGTGCGCGTTCATATGGACTATATTTCATGTGCAATGCACCGAAATCACAGCTCCCAATCCATATTTATGCCCCTGGACGCTTCACTTGCCCTGGTTCAGTTCATTAACAGCACGTCGGCCCGTGTATACAACACTGTTCCTATTCATCCTATTCCTTGCAAACTTTTAAACATCCTACATTTTCAGGCCCCGATCACGCAAAATCACTTTTACTCCATCCTTCCATTTCCAGTTTGGTCTCCCGCTTCTCCCTGTCCCCTTCACTTCTGACACACAACCTCTCGTCACCCATTCTTTCCATATGTCCAAAACATCTTCAGCTCTCTTAACATTTGCCGGACTCCGCCTGCATGAGCCTACACCGCCAGTGAAAAGTCACCTTTGGCTAGACTGTAATACTGGGAGTAAAGTCTCGTCAAAGACTTTCTCACTCCAAGGAGTTCACATTTCCCTGTTTCTGGAAGTGGCGCAGCATTGGGCGGCACGAGCTTCTGAAAAGTCATATATATATATATATATATATATATATATATATATATATATATATATATATATATATATATATATACCTTCTTTCAAACTATTCGCCATTTCCCGTGTTAGCGAGGTAGCGTCAAGAACAGAGGAATGGGCCTTTGAGGGAATATCCTCACCTCGCCCCCTTCTCTGTTCCTTCATTTGGAAAATTAAAAAAAAAAAAAAACGAGAGGGAAGGATTTCCAGCCCCCGCTCCCTCCCCTTTTAATCGCCTTCTACGACACGCAGGGAATACGTGGCAAGTATTCTTTCTCCCCTATCCTCAGGGATTACATACATATACATACATATATATATATATATATATATATATATATATATATATATATGTATGAGTGAGGAAAGATTGACCAAGAGGATATATGTGTCGGAGGTGGAGGGAACGAGGAGAAGTGGGAGACTAAACTGGAGGTGGAAAGATGGAGTGAAAAAGATTTTGTGTGATCGGGGCCTGAACATGCAGGAGGGTGAAAGGAAGGCAAGGAATAGAGTGAATTGGATCGATGTGGTATACCGGGGTTGACGTGCTGTCAGTGGATTGAATCAGGGCATGTGAAGCGTCTTGGGGTAAACCATGGAAAGCTGTGTAGGTATGTATATTTGCGTGTGTGGACGTATGTATATACATGTGTATGGGGGTGGGTTGGGCCATTTCTTTCGTCTGTTTCCTTGCGCTACCTCGCAAACGCGGGAGACAGCGACAAAGCAAAAAAAAAAAAAAAAAAAAATATATATATATATATATATATATATATATATATATATATATATATATATATATATAAAGATTTCTAAATATTCTGTAGTCATATATCTCCCTTATGGTACATCTAACCCTTCAAGGAAAATGATATATCAAATTTCCAATGTTTACAATTGACTTTTACCAGAGAATCATTTACAGTAAAAAAAACTTTTTTTTTTCCAAACATCAAACATCGTCAGCTGAGCTAAAGTAAACTGAGGACATAGAATGTAAGATTAACACATTTGAATTATATATATTGCTATTCTAAACCTATATATACCAAGGCGATCCATACGCATGTGGGTGGAGGCCTGTACGCTAACGTCAATGGCCCAAAATAAAGAAAACGTGCTGGTACAGGGCTAACGAAAACGTAGATTCATCTACACTGCACACACTTTCTATACCTTTCCTCACAGTATCCATACCTTCCCCTCACAGTATCCACACCTTCCCTCACAGGATCCATGCCTTCCCTCACAGTATCCACACCTTCCCTCACAGTATCCGTACCTTCCCTCACAGGATCCATGCCTTCCCTCACAGTATCCACACCTTCCCTCACAGTATCCGTACCTTCCCTCACAGGATCCATGCCTTCCCTCACAGTATCCACACCTTCCCTCACAGTATCCGTACCTTCCCTCACAGTATCCATACCTTCCCTCACAGTATCCATGCCTTCCCTCAAAGGATCCTGGCAACTGAGGGGTCAGGACAGCGTAACGAGGCGACGTCGATGGTCGAGGAGCCACGGCCAAGAAGTGTAGGAAAAGTGTTGCTGGTCGTTAGCTGGGGCACGAGACCCAGGTCATTCATGGATGCTTGTTGAGGGTACAACTCCAGAGTTCTCTGTATCCCGGTGTTTTGAATGTCGATAACGAAGGTTTTCTCCCTAATGTAAATATGAAGCTTCATGTACTTGTATCAATCTGCATTTCCTTATATTGCCTTATCATCCTTGTGTTTTCTACCATGATCTGTCATGCATAAATATGACTGACTCATGTCTCCTAGTTCAGTCCACGTCACCCCCTATATACCACATTGCTCTATTCATTGCTATCCAACGTAAGACCCTCGCCCTCTTTAATACTCAGTCTCCAACAGCCAGTAGATACAGCAGGAAACTGAATAAACAGAAGTCGTAAAATGTGGGAAAGTCCTTGTGGGATAAGACAAACGTCTTGAGTATTTGCTAAGTTGACCAGTGGTGGAGAACACCACGACACTGAAGTAAATGTGTCAGAGAAAACTGGGGTCCAGAGACGCAGCCCCACCGAAAGTAAGATTCCCTCTCCCTTCTTACAACAAAGTAACAACAGATTAGTAACCTCACACACACACACACACACACACACACACACACACACACACACACACACACACAAAACTTCATCTTTCCCTCTCTGTCTTTCTCTAATGTTGCAGCATGTTCTCTGACTCACAGAGATAATGCAAAACAATTTAGAAAGACCTGTTTCACAGTTGAATCTATACCTGCCTCCTGTGAGCCACCTGGAACTAGCAAATGATGCTCGTTCCTCCCTTAGTCGTTAATGAACCTGGTGCTCTGACCAGTAGTTGGATTTCCAGTGTGACTCAATGACTGGAGGTCACCTGTTGACGTGACCTTGTGTAATGTTCCTTTCTGACCCAGCACGACAGTAATGACCTCCTGAGGGCGGTCAATACATCCTACTGGACGCCGAACTCACAAGACATATTTCAGCCTAATGGCACGACCAATGATGCTGTGTAAGATAACAAGTGAAGGGATAAATCACTGAGCCTTAACGCTATCGCGCACTGTACTACAACGGTAGCCTTTAATACCCATGAAAGGAGGTGATTGCGAATGAAATGTAGAGGCCATATCTAACGTGGCTGCCAGCAGAATGTCAGTTAGGCAGTGGAAATATCCATCGTCATTCTGCGTGGGTGAAGGAGGACTCACCCGTCGTTTCTTTGATTCGATGTGCGTCTCAGTGGGGTAAGAACACAGTCTTTGACTTCAAAACCCTACAAAGGGGGGAAATAGGTGGGGACAGTGGTTTCTCAGACAATGCTCATTGCGCGTCTCTGTTATCACTCAATGAACAGACCGCCTCGCCAAGTTTACGTGGATGCAAAAGAAGAACTTTTACTCAACCAACATGCGATTATGATCTCCACTTACCAATCCTTAATTACTGCCTGCAAAGGCATAATTTCTGGTATATACTCATCCTATGTTAGCTGAGACGGCAGGGACAATAATATATATATATATATATATATATATATATATATATATATATATATATATATATATATATACATATATATATATATATATATATATATATATATATATATATATATATATATATATATATATATATATATATCCCTGGGGATAGGGAATTAAGAATACTTCCCACGTATTCCCTGCGTGTCGTAGAAGGCGACTAAAAGGGGAGGGAGCGGGGGGCTGGAAATCCTCCCCTCTCGTTTTTTTTTTTTAATTTTCCAAAAGAAGGAACAGAGAATTGGGCCAGGTGAGGGTATTCCCTCAAAGGCCCAGTCCTCTGTTCTTAATGCTACCTCGCTAACGCGGGAAATGGCGAATAGTTTAAAAGAAAAAAGAAATATATATATATATATATATATATATATATATATATATATATATATATATATATATATATATATATATATATCCTAGCATAAGAAAGGTACCCAGTTTACAGACAAGCCCCACTGCGGAGGATGAACATCTGGGCTGACTGCAGACCGACTGCCGCGACCAGGATTCAAACTTATGCGGGCTCAAACTCGAGGGCCCCAGAATGCGTCACATTCGGCAGCATTAACCGCTACACCTAGCAGGCCCTTTCTTCCGTTGATGTCTACTTTGTTCAAAGCACATTTACAATGCATCGCCAGTCTTCTGATCTGGCAATCACAATAGACTCACACTTCACACTGTCCAACATATATGAATATCTTCTCCGTTCTCTGTCTTCCACTATTCCTCCTTTCTTCTTCCTCTCAATTTCTTCCCAATTTCCCTGGTTCTGCTTTGTTCCTTGTGTGTACGAGTTTTCATGGTGAATGCTAGCGTCATCTGCCTCATGGAAGCCACAGCAACATACTGAGTTCCTCGGCAGATGTTCCGAGCGACCACGTAGGCTCATCCAGACCTGAGGTTAGGTTAGGTGATGTTGCTACCCTCCTGCTGTGACAGCAGGAAGGAAAGACAAGCATGATATACATGAGAGAGATACACGTTACCTTGCTGCACCACCACCTGCCTGCGCGACGTGTTGTCCACACCCTCCTACACACACACACACACACACACACACACACACACACACACACACACACACATATACACACACGCGCGATGTGTTGCCCACACCTCCTTCACACACACACACACACACACACACACACACACACACACACACACACATACACACACGCGCGATGTGTTGCCCACACCTCCTTCACACACACACACACACACACACACACACACACACACACACACACACATACACATGATGTGTTGCCCACACCCTCCTACACACACACACACACACACCATAACACGAGAGGAGTCCCCGAGACATGTCAGGACTTTGGCTAAATTCAACTCATAAACAAGTGTTGTTCCTTTACGTCCAAAACATGTGAAAGAAAGATTAAGATATGGGACTGTACATATTCCTTCAGATTGAAATTTTTGCCTTGATTCAACTAAGAAAAATCTGTTCTTTGCTTCTGGAGTTTCTACATCGAGGTTGTAGGAGGCACTGAGGTCGGTGAAGGAGCAGGAGGGCTGCAAGGACGGAGGGAGTCGAAGAGGATGGGCAAAAGCGGAACAGATGTGGAAGGAATAGGAGAGAGGTGGAGAAAAGGGACGAGATTCGATACCGGATTGGAGGGATGGGAGCATCGGGAGAAGGAGGAAGAGGAGGAGGAGGAGGAGGCAGAAGAGGTGGGTAGGGCGAAGGGACCGTCACCTCGCCTGGAAGACATAATCGAGGATCAGTGGAGAGAATGGAAACCTAATTGCTGCCCTTGGCGTGGTGATGCTTATCACATATTGCAATGGGTTACCTGCTGTGTGCACTCTCTGTATACCCTTACCCTGTGCACCTTAGGAGTCCTGCTGCTGTACGTGTTACCTGTGTACACCCACTCTACTAACCTGTATGTACCGCTCGAGTTTTACTCGTTGTGTGTACCTGCTGTCTTGTCACAGTATGTACCTCACATCTGGCCACTATGCGCACCTGCAACCTATCATATATATATATATATATATATATATATATATATATATATATATATATATATATATATATATATATATATATATATATATATTCTTTCTTTCTTTCAAACTATTCGCCATTTCCCGCGTTAGCGAGGTAGCGTTAAGAACAGAAGACTGGGCCTTGGAGGGAATATCCTCACCTGGCACCCTTCTCTGTTCCTTCTTTTGGAAAATTGAAAAAAAAAAAAAAAGAACCGAGAGGGGAGGATTTCCAGTCCCCCGCTCCCTCCCCTTTTAGTCGCCTTCTACGACACGCAGGGAATACGTGGGAAGTATTCTTAATCCCCTATCCCCAGGGATATATATATATATATATATATATATATACATACATATATATATATATATATATATATATATATATATATATATATATATATATATATATTACTTACTTCCTGCCTGAAGGATTATCAAGGCACCCCGTCGCTATTTATCAGTATAAATTTGTTGTATGAGATGATAAGATCTGGAATTGTTCTGATACATTTTCTCGGAAGATTGCGAAGTGTTTACACCACCTGGCCGAAGATCATTAACATACTGCATTTGGAGCGTTTCATCTCCTTATTATGACCATCAACTATTGAGAAATTTCGTGTTCTAGTATATACCTCGTGGAGAACGAACTCAATAACTTAGCCTATATATACCAAGTCATCCCGCTCTGACTCCAAAAAAAAACAGACCTGGCCGCGCAGGCCGACCTGTGACGTCACGCGGCCCTGAACCCTCAGTTGCGAGGTAACTGTGAGGGAAGGTATGGATACTGTGAGGGAAGGTATGGATACTGTGAGGGAAGGTATGGATACTGTGAGGGAAGGTGTGGATACTGTGAGAAAAGATATGGATAATGTGAGAAAAGGTACAGAAAGTGTGAGCAAAGTGTAGATTGATATACGTTTTCGTTAGCCCTGTGCTAGCACGTTTTCTTTGTTTGGGGCCGATGACGTAGCATACAGGCTTCACCCACATGCGCATGGGTCGACTTCGTATATATGTCTTCATATACATACAGCTCAGTGACGCACAGTGGATGCAATTCAAACCCTCGAAACACTCGGGTAATGAGAGTGGCAGCGGAGTTAACAGAGAAAGCAATAAGCAGATGAAAGAGTGAGGGGTGTTAGTCCCATGTCATTACCAGCACATAACACACACGCACACCGGCAACCTTATCTTTCACTT
The DNA here is from genome assembly GCF_036320965.1 of Panulirus ornatus. Classification (NCBI taxonomy): domain Eukaryota; kingdom Metazoa; phylum Arthropoda; class Malacostraca; order Decapoda; family Palinuridae; genus Panulirus; species Panulirus ornatus. Next base: position 9,949,261 of record NC_092260.1, on the reverse strand, counting down.
ATGATTATAATCATCGACACGTGCGCACGAGTATGGATGTACTCGTACATCACCACGACGGATGATCACATTTGTTCTCGTTATTTCAGAACTCCCTCCCCAGCACACGCTAACACGGAGCACATCTTTCCATTACACACACACACACACACACACACACACACACGTTACAGTCCACTAACTGGTAATCTCCCAGCAGCACATCATCAAAACAAAACTTGGTTATCAGTGAATGTCATGAAACAACCAATAGTTCAACACACTCACAATACAGCCACAACGCCAGTGGAAAACAGTCTACTCTCAGTTAACACAGGTTTCAGCACACCCAGGCATCTGTGCACACTCAGCTCTCAACCCATCTAGATATCGGCACATCTCTGCACTATACCATACGTAGCATGTAACACCATACCAAACCATATAGCGTTATGACAAACAATAATACACCATAGAATACCATGCCACATTATAACAAGGCATGTCACACCATAACAAGCCATGTCACACCATAACAAGCCATGTCACACAATAACAAGCCATATCACACCATAACGAATCAGGTAAAGGCATAACAAACTACATCACCCCACAACCACGTCACAATAATCCGACACCCAAGCTGACCCACACTCAAAAACGCAACACAATGTCAGAACAACAAGCCCAAGTGATACACTTAATTACGTTACACATACAACGTAGCTCATCCATAAAACACACCCACAAAACAATTACACTCTCACATCACATTGTTTCATGCTGCAACACATCCAAACTACGACACATAATTATATCAATGTTGTGACTGCTCAGTCAGTACTCGGAGTGCTATGTGCCTTTGCTTTACTGTGTTTTAAGGAACAGCTAAGAGTAATCAGTAACGACACTGTTTGGGGACAGCACTGACATAACTCGTGGATTTTGAAGGAACTCGTGTTAATGGACTCCTTACACCTAATAGATTGAAAGGGATCCTACGATGTCAAGAAAATGGAGAGGACTGTGAAGATCAGGGAGAAAATATGTGGTTATTCAAGGTAAGAGTAAGTGAAACACTCGTAGAAACCTCAACTTCCCCTTCACCCTAATTTTCAGCGTTACAATGTTTGCAAAAAAAAAAAAAAAAAAAAAAAAAAAAAACGTCCGACGCAATACATTTTCAAAGCTGATATCACATTCACGTTTTGGTACTTATTCACCTCTCCATTGGCCTTGATCACCATGTGCAGACGTCTGGGCATGGAACTGGCAAGGTTCCTGAAGTATTCTAGGTCCATGTCTTGGGTCCGTAGGGTCTTGATCTTCTGAAATAAGAGAGCCACTGATGAGGTGTTGGAGGATGCAAGCATGCCTTTCATCTGGTTTCAGCAGTTCTCGATTGGGGCAAGGTCTGGGAAGTTTCTAAGCCACTCCTCTGTTGAATATCATTATCTGATAAACAGTTCATCACCTTTCTAGCCTTATGGTAGGGCACTGTCCTGCATAAAGTGATCACATCCGTGAAATTCATAATAAGGAAGCAGATGGTCCTCTAGCATCTTGATGTACTCCATTCATTGTCGTGTTTTTGGTAAGAAGCACATTCCTTCTCTACCCATCGCGCCACTAAAGCAATCCCAGATCACCACACTATCTGGGTGTTTCACCGTCTTCACTGTGAAACGAGAGTCATACCAGCTGGCGCTATCTGGCCTCCTCACCCTCCACTGCCTCAACTGGACACACTTGAAGGAACTATCATCTGAAAACATCACCTCGCTCCACTCTTGCTCACTCCAGTCCTTGTGTTTCTTCGCAAATGCGAGTCGTTTGCATTCCATTTCAATTGTAAGTAGGGGTTAGTCAACTGGCTTGTGGGAGGGAGTATGGTGGTCTTTTAAAGGCAATGGTGAATGGTCTCCTAAAAGCTTAGGATGGCTTTTCTTGACTTCAGTGGCTGAAATGCTGGGTTACTTCAATCCATCTCGTCCATGAGGTTATCTGTAGATCTACCAGAAGTCTTCCTTGGGCAACCAGGGATATATGTTGTTGGTTGGAATGACGATGTCACGAAGGACACAAACACTGGCAAGCATTCGCTTGATCGAGCCTTATGAGCACCCAGTACGCCTAGAAATGTCGTGTGTATCCACATTTTCTTGCTTCCAGGCGAGAATTTGATTTTACTCCTCCTTGAAGAGGTAGGAGCCAACTATCTTGAAGCACAGGTGAAAAAAGCGAAATTTCCAAAATGAAGTGGCGGCCAGGAGGATTAAAGAAAGAACATCCTTCCTTAAAGATAGCCTGATGCACATTGAGGCTATTTCCGGTGCTCAGAGCGTTAGAAACATCGTACATCTGAGCGACCAGATGTACGATGATTTCACCCTGACTGTGTCAAATGCTTGTACCCACAACAAATTGTAGCTGTATATCGCCTTTGAAAATATACAGGGGGGAGGAGAACAAGATTGCTTTCGTACACTGCATAATCGAAATACATCAAAATTATTGTCCATCCCTTCTAACGATCAAAAGTGTCTGTTGCAAGTGTTTTTTTTTTTGTTTGTTTGTTTTTGGCTGAGACGCGCTTGCGTCCACACAAGCTCCCTAGCAACTGGATCAAACAACATGCAATAATGTTTCTTCATATAACATCGAAAATAATGTAAATTTCTGCTGCTGGGGTAATATTACGTGAGATATTCTTTTTTTTTTCGATTCCTACAAGTGTTCATCTTGCTTTACGATGATAATTAACCTCACAGTCCCTCTGTTCTTCATAGCCATCTTTAATATCATCATGCTATATCACAGGACGACTTCTGAATGTATCTTATCAGCGCCAGTGTAAGTCAGCTACGGACGGGGCGTTGATATACGTCTCTGCTAAATCTTATGAAGTAATTCGACGTTTGACCCTAAAGTACAAACGAGTCAACTGAAAACTCTGGGTAACTTGCCAAAAATATTTGCCTCTCCTCTCTTTTCCTCGGCTTCCCGAATTCATCCCACTAGTATGAATGGTGGTGGTGCGAGGTCACCTTTTTCGTTTTTTCTTGGTCCAATTGAAGATCAACATTGTGCATTTCCGGGGTTTCTAAGAAATCACATTTCTATCATACTCCCAGGATGAATGACTGTGACTATTCGTTTCCTCTTACACGTTATATATCGAGTCGGGTTTGTTGCCATGTCAAAGAAAATGGTTCGTTCTCTTGATCATTAGCATCCACAATCAATACTGAGTCTCTCTAATGTCAGGGTGGTCGCGTGGGCTGGTGGTGAGGCGACAGCTGTTGTGTGGGGAGAGGTGAGACAGGTGTGCAGGTCTGTGGGAAGAAGTGGGGAGGGGAGATGCGGACGTGTGTGTGTGTGTGTGTGTGTGTGTGTGTGTGTGTGTGTGTGTGTGTGTGTGTGTGTGCGCGCGCGCGCGCGCGCGTTGAGGCGTGGGAAAGGGATATGTGGATATGAGACAGGTGTACGGTTAGGTGTGGAACACGTGTTTGAGATAGTCTGGAAACGGATGCGTAGAAGAGGTGTGAGAGAGGCGTGTGTGGAGGGTACTTTGGGAGAGACGTGTATGTGGATGTGGGAGACGGGCGTGGTGACGCGTGGGAGAGGTTTGCTAGGATGTGTGGACCTGGAGTATGAGGGAGGTGTGGACCTGGAGTGTGAGGGAGGTGTGGGCCTGGAGTGTGAGGGAAGTGTGGGCCTGGAGTGTGAGGGAGGTGTGGACCTGGAGTGTGAGGGAGGTGTGGACCTGGAGTGTGAGGGAAGTGTGGGCCTGGAGTGTGAGGGAGGCGTGGAACAGCTTCAGAAATGATGCATGATGATGAGACGCTGATCAGATGTGTCGGGAGGTGAGGTGAGACGAGTGGGAACAATCTGAGGCGAGAGAAAGATGTATGGAAGACTAGGACAGAGAATAAGTGGGAGGTGTAGGATTAGCATAGAAAGGAACGAAAACAGCGACAGACCATTGTGTCCTCTCGAGGCCCCTGGTGATGGTAGGTGAGAGATAAGAAGCACAAAGCACAGTGTGTAGTGAGCAGAGACACAAGGAGATGACTTAAGGAGAAGTGCGCCTAAGTACTGGGGTGTACATAATGTCAGTCCAAGACGTGGGAAGATTTAATTTGTCTCGTGTGTGTCTTTAACGTATTCTCACTTGCAACAACTCGAGCTGGTAAATCAATCAACATGTTAATAATCCTTTTGACAATAATACTTTGCTCATTCAAAGTAAAACTTTTCCTGCTAGTTACGTATCTCTATTGTTGAAATGACACTAATTTCGTCTGCAATAGCTACTGTGGGTCAGGACTGTCGCAGTCTTTGAGAGCGTTGAATCCCTGTATCAAATCACCGCTTAACGTCCTTCTTTGTACCACAAATAAGTTTGAATTGTCAACATTACTGAGCCTTTCTCATGCTATGTCCATATTTGTTTTCGTTGACAAAAACATGCCAGCTTATCCTCTCAAAAGCAGAGCAAAGATCATTAAGATTTGCTTGTCTAAAGTCCATTTCATCCACGAGCGTCGTGTTGACCTACAGTACAAGAATGACTTGAAGGCGCACAAAGTGTAACTCGTCAGTGGTAACTTTGTAACAAAGTCTTCTCTAAACCATGGCATTACCGACCAAATCCTCGTCTGTTGCTGAGAGTGAGTCTGGTTTATTCAAGACGCGAGCGAGTAGGCTTTTCAGTGTATTGTACTGGGACGTTATCAAATAAGTTAACGTCGAGGTTACTATACCGGGAGCTACTGGGTGGGGTGGGTATTCTCTCCACTTCCATGCTGGCGTGTTCAGATACCATAACCGAAACGTGTTCATTAAGCATTTTCTGGCAAACTGATCTTAAAGTCTTTCATCTGTTTGTTAAGACTGTGATATGTGTGTGTGTGTGTGTGTGAGTGTGTGTGTGTGTGTGTGTGTGTATGTGGGGGGGGGATGGAGCAGACTATTCATACTGTGTTCCTTCGAAAATTATCTTCCATTTTCCACAAAACTGAAGGAGTAGATATAAATGACAATCACCATTTTTTTTTTCAGCATAGATTAAATGTTATCTAAGACTATCAACAAAACATCAAGACATGTGGGGAAGTCTAGGTAAGATGTGTGGAGAGGTATAGATAAGATCGTTGGGCAAGAGTAGGTAAGGAGTGTGGGGAGGTTTAGGTAAGTTGCGTGGAGAGGTTTAGGTGGAGTGTGGGGAGGTTTAGGTAAGGTCTGTGGGGAGTTATAGGCAAGGAGTGTGGGGAGGTTTAGGTAAGTTGTGTGGGGAGGTGGAGACAAGGAGTGTGGGGAGGTGTAGGTAATGTGTGTGAGGAGGTGTGGGGTAGATAGGTACAGAAGTGTAAAACTAAGACATGTTAATGACAGGTTAGTTAGATGTATAGTGAAGTGTGAGGGAGATGTGTGGAGAGATGTGTGAAGGTGTGAGACAGATATGTAGGAGAAGTGTGTAAGGAGGTGGGGAACGGGATGTGTGTCGCGTGAGGAAAATAATGTGTAATGAAGGACATGTGAGAGGAAGTGTGGAAATGGTGCGGAGGGTGGGTTAAGGTGTGCATTCTAAGGTGTGGGAGCTTTGTGTGAAGAATACTGGGACAGGTAGGTATGTCTAAAGGTCTGAGAGAGAGAGAGAGAGAGAGAGAGAGAGAGAGAGAGAGAGAGAGAGAGAGAGAGAGAGAGAGAGAGAGAGAGAGAGTGTGTGTACGAGCAGGAATTCAGGAGGTACGTGAGCTGAGGTACGTAAGCTGCTGTCTGAAAATGATATGAAAGGTGAGGAACACAGATGTTTCGAGTAATGTCGACATTTGTGTGTGGGAAGCTTCAGGAGAGGTGGATGTTGGGATGTGGAATAAAGGTGTGTGTGTGTGTGTGTGTGTGTGTGTGTGTGTGTGTGCTGTGAGATGTAAGAAATGTGTGTGGCGAGGTGTGTGTGTGACAGGTGTGCGAGGAAGTTCGGCTCAGGTGAGTTGACAGTTGTGGGCGAGATGTGCTGAGACGTGCGACACATGCGAGTCGGCAAGCATGGGACAGGTGTTTAGGGAAGAACAAAACAATCGAGATAAAACAGGTATTTTTTTTTTTTTTGGGGGGGGGACTATTCAATAGACCGAGTCGATAGAACGGGAACAGATGTTTGGGGAAGGAGGGAATCATTAAGTTGAGATCAGTGGTACAGGTGGACCGTCGTCATTCAAAACGCCCAACAATGAACACTGACAACCACCGTGTGTATCAATATTTGTGTACAGACAGATGTAACGAGGCTCATCACAACTTGTGAACACCTCTGTTGGCCGTAATAGCCAACCGCGGTGTTCGACAATTTCTGTTCAACGAATTTTCTATTTTCTTATGACGTCTTCAGCAATTCTCTCTCTCTCTCTCTCTCTCTCTCTCTCTCTCTCTCTCTCTCTCTCTCTCTCTCTCTCTGTCTCTCTCTCCGCCCCATTTCTTTTTTCGACTCCTTCCCTAATAACTCAGTAATCATTTATCGCAGCCGCAGAGACGTGATGCACTCGACCTATAACCCAACGGTGTACCCCAACTTAACCTCCCATTTTTCTTCTCCAGTCATCGCATCTACAACTCTGAACACCCACATCAGAGGGGGAGCCAAGGGTATTTCTACAGCTGGGGTGAGTAAATCATTCATCTGATATCGGCACTGGCAGTCAACGGTAGAGAAAGGAGACCCCCTGGTTCTCCTTGACGGACGGTCTTACCCTCAAAGATCGGAACCAACATCCAACCATGTCCCACCTATTGTTGTCTCTGCCATAGTCTGTGTACGAGTGAACAATAGTCTCTTATATGTAAAAGAGGTTTCCTCATTTCGAGGACTCGGTCTCTCTTTAAAAAGTCCCTCATACACGGACGGTCGTGATACCTGATCACATCAGCTTCGTCCTGCGCTGCGCCACATGAGAACGCAGCCACAATCGTTTGTTTTTGAAAGACTCGCGTCTCCTCGACAGCGCCTTCAGCCTTGACACATGTAGCACTCTGCAACGTTGCTGTGTGCAGTACCATCATGTGACGCTAAAGTAACTAGACGTAGAACCTGGTGGTATCATTCCTTGAAAAAATCTAGCTCCGGTTCCTTATCCTCAACGATGACAAATCCTGTGTTAGGATAAACTAAAAGTTTTACAAGAACAAGAAAATGTCTAAGAGTACAAAGCTCTGAAATCTTTTTTCGTCCTGACCCTTAAGCCAGAGGAAAACATAACTTAAAACAGATGTTTCGAATGGTGTTGACAACAATGTCAAAGTTATCTTTCAGGAGTTTTAGAAAAATGTTGAAATAAAACAGGGAGGATTTCCGATATACTTATTTGGTAGGAATATCTCGCAATCAAACTGCTTTGTATTACTAACATAAGCTTAGACGTAACATAGTGTCTATAGGTGAAGACAGACACCGGCGAAATGAAGAATTAGAGTAAAATTTCAAGTATTATGAAACGGAATAGAAAACTTGTATGAAAACCATACGGACAGAAATATATGGAGGAGTTAATATTCGTATAACGATCTAGAAAATGGGAGCAGATACCTGGTTACCTTACATACAAACAGAAAGAATTTCATGCACTAAAAGATGTCAGTTTTTAATAGATAGTAAGTGTGTTTAAAATCGCATCCTGGGCGTGCACGGTCACACACTGAGTCTCAACTGGAACATGACGGATCATAGAGTAATGAATGCTACCAACTTCATCCTTAACTACAGAGTTGTCTAAAACGCAAAGCAAATAAAAAAAAAATGACAAAACTATCACAAAAAACCCAAAATTGAAAGACGATTATGAAAACAAGATATTTTTTGTGGTGATGGCAAATTATCTTCGGAGTTAAAAGCCAAAAGAAAAAAAAATCCAAAAATCTTGAAAGCAATTATGAACTCTTTAACTAGCAAGAACGTCACATGCTGGTCTGGGTTACTGTACATTTTGTAAAGAAAAACTATATTCCTATATTTGATTTGGGTATGTGACCATAGCTGTTCAATCTGTTTATGGATGGTGTGGTGAGGAAAGTGAATGTGCTCGGGAGGTGTGGGGAAACTCGGAGGTGCGTCAGTTACTGTTTGCTGATGACACGGCGCTGGTGGCAGATTCGAGTGAGAAACTGCAAAATCAGTTTTGGGTCTGGGAGAGTGCATGAAGGAAAATGTTGAGAGTAAATGTTGATAAAAACAAGGTTTAAGGCTTGACGCTGGAGAGAGACGGGTTGGTTGAAATGCTAGTTCGAATACAGAGTACTTGGAATAAGTGTAGTTTAGTGAATACGGCAGTAAATGGAAGCAAGTCACGAGGTTGGTTGAGGTGAATGTATTTGGAACATCGAGGAATGTGTTTAAAAGAGTTTACTATGTATGGATGCGAGGCATGGGCTCTAGATGAGAATGTACAGAGGAGGATGGATGTGTTGAAAATAGAATATTTGGATACATTATGTGGTGGGAGTTGAATGATCACGAAATGATAGGGTAAGAGAAAGAGCGGTGATAAGAAAGGTATGGTTGAGAGAGCTGAAGCTGAAATGGTTTGAACATGAGAAGAGAATGAGTGAGGGAAGGTGGATAAAGATCATAGATGTGTATGAGGTGGTGGGGACAAGGAGAAGAGACAGTTCAATTCGGAGATAGATGGATGGAGTGAAAAAGGTTTTGAGTGCTCGAAGCCTGATGTACAGAGGGGAAGGGATAGAGTGCATTGGAGTGATGTGGTGTACAGGGGGCGACTTGCTCTCAATGGAATGAACCAGGGCTTCTGAAGCGTCACCGTGGAAAGGTCTGTGGAGCCTGGCTGTAGGTAGGGAGCTGTGGGGCCTGGGTGTAGATAGGGAGCTGTGGGGCCTGGCTGTAGATAGGGAGCTGTGGGGCCTGGCTGTAGATAGGGAGCTGTGGGGCCTGGCTGTAGATAGGGAGCTGTAGGGCCTGACTGTAGATAGGGAGATGTGGGGCCTGGCTGTAGATAGGGAGCTGTGGGGCCTGGCTGTAGATAGGGAGCTGTTGGGCCTGGCTGTAGATAGGGAGCTGTGGGGCCTGGCTGTGGTCTGTGGGGCCTGGCTGTAGATAGGGAGCTGTGGGGCCTGGCTGTGGTCTGTGGGGCCTGGCTGTAGATAGGGAGCTGTGGGGCCTGCCTGTGGTCTGTGGGGCCTGGCTGTAGATAGGGAGCTGTGGTTTCGGTGCATTACACATTATACCTGGAGTAAGGGAAAGCGGATCCTACCTCCGCATTCCCTGCTTGTTGTCGAAGGAGACTAAACGGGGCGGAGGTGGGAGGCTGGAACCTCCCACCCTTCTTCATGTACTTCAACTTCTACAACAAAAGAGAATACACACACACACACACACACACACATATATATATATATATATATATATATATATATATATATATATATATATATTTTTTTTTTTTTTTTTTTGCTTTGTCGCTGTCTCCCGCGTTTGCGAGGTAGCGCAAGGAAACAGACGAAAGAAATGGCCTAACCCACCCCCATACACATGTATATACATACGTCCACATACGCAAAATATACATACCTACACAGCTTTCCATGAATTACCCCAGACGCTTCACATGCCCTGATTCAATCCACTGACAGCACGTCAACCCCGGTATACCACATCGATCCAATTCACTCTATTCCTTGCCCTCCTTTCACCCTCCTGCATGTTCAGGCCCCGTTCACACAAAATCTTTTTCACTCCATCTTTCCACCTCCAATTTGGTCTCCCACTTCTCCTCGTTCCCTCCACCTCCGACACATATATCCTCTTGGTCAATCTTTCCTCACTCATTCTCTCCATGTGCCCAAACCATTTCAAAACACCCTCTTCTGCTCTCTCAACCACGCTCTTTTTATTTCCACACATCTCTCTTACCCTTACGTTACTTACTCGATCAAACCACCTCACACCACACATTGTCCTCAAACATCTCATTTCCAGCACATCCATCCTCCTGCGCACAACTCTATCCATAGCCCACGCCTCGCAACCATACAACATTGTTGGAACCACTATTCCTTCAAACATACCCATTTTTGCTTTCCGAGATAATGTTCTCGACTTCCACACATTCTTCAAGGCTCCCAGGATTTTCGCCCCCTTCCCCACCCTATGATCCACTTCCGCTTCCATGGTTCCATCCGCTGCCAGATCCACTCCCAGATATCTAAAACACTTTACTTCCTCCAGGTTTTCTCCATTCAAACTTACCTCGCAATTGACTTGACCCTCAACCCTACTGTACCTAATAACCTTGCTCTTATTCACATTTACTCTTAACTTTCTTCTTTCACACACTTTACCAAACTCAGTCACCAGCTTCTGCAGTTTCTCACATGAATCAGCCACCAGCGCTGTATCATCAGCGAACAACAACTGACTCACTTCCCAAGCTCTCTCATCCCCAACAGACTTCATACTTGCCCCTCTTTCCAAAACTCTTGCATTCACCTCCATAACAACCCCATCCATAAACAAATTAAACAACCATGGAGACATCACACACCCCTGCCGCAAACCTACATTCACTGAGAACCAATCACTTTCCTCTCTTCCTACACGTACACATGCCTTACATCCTCGATAAAAACTTTTCACTGCTTCTAACAACTTGCCTCCCACACCATATATTCTTAATACCTTCCACAGAGCATCTCTATCAACTCTATCATATGCCTTCTCCAGATCCATAAATGCTACATACAAATCCATTTGCTTTTCTAAGTATTTCTCACATACATTCTTCAAAGCAAACACCTGATCCACACATCCTCTACCACTTCTGAAACCACACTGCTCTTCCCCAATCTGATGCTATATATATATATATATATATATATATATATATATATATATATATATATATATATATATATATATATATCTTTTTTTTATTATTATACTTTTTCGCTGTCACCAGCGTTAGCAAGGTAGCGCAAGGAAACAGACGAAAGAATGGCACAACCCACCCACATACATATGTACATACATACACGTCCACACACGCACATATACATACCTATACATCTCAACATATACATATATATATACACAAACAGACATATACATATATGCACATGTACATAATTCATACTGTCTGCCCTTATTCACTCCCGTCGCCATCCCGCCACACATGAAATGACTACCCCCTCCCCCTGCATGTGCACGAGGTAGCACTTGGAAAAGACAACAAAGGCCACATTCGTTCACACTCAGTCTCTACCTGCCATGTATAATGCACCGAAACCAGAGCTCCTTTTCCACATCTAGGCCCCAAAAACTTTCCATGGTTTATCCCAGACGCTTCACATGCCCTGGTTCAATCCATTGACAGCACGTCGATCCCGGTAAACCACATCGTTCCAATTCACTCTATTCCTTGCTCGCCTTTCACATTCCTGCATGTTCAGGCCCCGATCACTCAAAATCTTTTTCACTCCATCTTTCCACCTAAAATTTGGTCTCCCGCTTCTCGTTCCCTCCACCTCTGACACATATATCCTCTTTGGCAATCTTTCCTCGCTCATTCTCTCCATGTGACCAAACCATTTCAAAACACCCTCTTCTGCTCTCTCAACCACACTCTTTTTATTACCACACATCTCTCTTACCCTTTCATTTCTTACTCGATCAAACCACCTCACACCACGTATTGTCCTCAAACATCTCATTTCCAGCACATCTACCTTCCTCCGCACAACTCTATCTATAGCCCATGCCTGGCAACCATATAACATTGTCGGAACCACTATTCCTTCAAACATACCCATTTTTCCTTTCCGAGACAACGTTCTCGCCTTCTACACATTTTTCAACGCTCCCAGAACTTTCACCCCCTCCCCTACCCTATAACTCACTTCCGCTTCCAAAGCTCCATCCGCTGCTAAATCCACTCCCAGATATCTAAAACACCTCACTTCCAGCAGTTTTTCTCCATTCAAACTTACCTCCCAATTGACTTGTCCCTCAACTCTACTGTACCTAATAACCTTGCTCTTATTCACATTTACTCTAAGCTTTCCTCTTTCACACACTTTACCAAACTCAGCCACCAGCTTCTGCAGTTTCTCACCCGAATCAGCCACCAGCGCTGTATCATCAGCAAACAACAACTGACTCACTTCCCAAGCTCTCTCATCCACAACAGACTGCATACTTGCCCCTCTTTCCAAAACTTTTGCATTCACCTCCCTAACAACCCCATCCATAAACAAATTAAACAACCATGGAGACATCACACACCCCTACCGCAAACCTACACTTACCGAAAACCAATCACTTTCCTCTCTTCCTACACGTACATATGCCTTACATCCTCGATAAAAATTTTTTAATGCTTCTAACAACTTGCCTCCCACATCATATATTCTTAATACCTTCCACAGATCATCTCTATCAACTCTATCATATGCCTTCTCCAGATCCATAAATGCCACATACAAATCCATTTGTTTTTCTAAGTATTTCTCACATACATTCTTCAGAGCAAACTCCTGATCCACACATCCTCTACCACTTCTGAAACCACACTGCGTTCCCCAATCTGATGCTCTGCACCTGCCCTCACCTTCTCAATCAATACCCTCCCATATAATTTACCAGGAATACTCAACAAACTTATACCTCTGTAATTTGAAAATTCACTTTTATCCCCTTTGCCTTTGTACAATGGCACTATGCAAGCATTCCGCCAATCCTCAGGCACTTCACCATGAGTCATACATACATTAAATAACCTTACCAACCAGTCAACAACACAATCAACCCTTTTTGTTTAAATTCCACTGCAATATATATATATATATATATATATATATATATATATATATATATATATATATATATATATATATACTATTCACCATTTCCCGCGTTAGCGAGGCAGCGTTAAGAACAGAGGACTGAGCCTTTGAGGAAATATCCTCACTTGGCCCCCTCCTCTGTTCCTTCTTTTGGAAAACTAAAAACAAGAGGGGAGGATTTCTAGCTCCCCGCTCCCTTCCCTTTTAGTCGCCTTCTACGACACGCAGGGAATACGTGGGAAGCATTCTTTCTCCCCTATCCCTAAGAATATATATGTATAGGTGTTCCCGAATTCTGCCTGATCGAGGTTATAACACGAGTGAAAAGTCCTGCCACAGAATTTCTCATCTCAAATTGGTTTACATTTCCCTGCTACTGGAAGTAGCGCAATCTTGAGGTTAAAGAGCCTTCAGAAGGGATTTGAGTAACACTCGGATTCTTCCATACAAATTGATCCTAAGGTAATTATAACTAAAATAACACTAAATATATATATATATATATATATATATATATATATATATATATATATATATATATATATATGCTTCAAATGTTACATTGATCACACATGTCAACCATCCCCCTGTTACCATCAACGCCTAATCTACTGTGCACCTGATACAATCTCTTTTACTATGTGCCTGATACCATCACTCGCTCTGATCTGCCCCTGATATCACCACCTACTCTACTCCGCATGCGCCGTCATCACCTTTACTGATTTCATCACTACCTCACTCGCAGGATAGAACAAAGGCCCTCGTCGCGCCGGACAGTGACCGGGACCTCATGTGTGTCGGCTACCACAGGTGCCCCATCCCATTTTATTATTATATATCGAGTACAAACATCACACAGCCGCGCCTACAGGTGTGTGTGTGTGTGTGTGTGTGTGTGTGTGTGTATAATTACCTATTTGTACTGTACGATGGGCGGGGAGGGAGGGGTAGTTTAACACTCACGGATGTGTAAGGTGTGGGCTGCATGTGTATGTTTTTGTATACTGTATGTGTGTATTTGTCTCTATATCTTTGTATGTACTTGAGCGAGACGATTCATTTTTTCGCTTGTATTCGAGTAGTCTGACATTCTCTTTAGAGGTCAAAACCTGATTTTCCCCACGTAGAACAACATTTTCATTTGGTTCATCATCTCAAAATGTTTTCGTCTACTTTTACCAGTGTCTGGTCAGTCACTTCACAGTTTCACATGCTTCCGTAATCCCAACCTGTTGAACTCAATAGCTTTCTCCGCCGCTTTTCTTCTCCACACTCCCATCACTTGTATACAGTGTGTGTGTGTGTGTGTGTGTAAGTCTGTATGCTCCACCTCTTCTGTCTCCTTCCTCCCAGCAGCAGCAGCAGCACGGCTATGGCTCGTCTGGTCACGATGGACTCACGCATGGCAAACCACCTCGGGTGTGGCCACCTCCCTCCTCCTGGGGCCCACAACCACCAGCGAAGCGGGGACCGAGGCAGGGATGTTCCTCCTGGGGTTGAATGGTAAGGTTGTACCATGATGTGCTTATCCCCCCCCCACTGTTACACTAAAACTCCGCAGGGGATGATGTGAGGAGCACACAGCCGAGTCACCAGTGCCCACCTGGAGGGGTTCAGCTCATCAGCGAAATCCTCAGGTCGAGATCGCATGGAAGATCCCCCTGAGACCAGAGCGTTACAGCCGTAGTATTTTCCTGGTAAGTTGATTTATGGCCTGTATCATGCCGTCCCTAGCAAAGTGGGTAGGGGCGTAACATGAGGTGCGGACGTAGGAAGCGTTTCACGGGAGAGTGAATGGCAGGTTCAGTACTGGATATAGACAGAGGTGTGTTGGACTGTCAAGTATCAAGGGTTGGTGAGGTCAGTCAGCGATGAAGCTGTGGTCAGTCAAGTCAAGAACTAGTCAGTGGTGGATCAGTAATGGGTCAGTGTGAAGCGGGTCAGTAAGAGATGATTAAGTCGGTGGCTGAGCCAGTCAGTGGGAGGCCAACGATCGAATCAGTCAGGAATCTGTGATTTGGTGTCGCGTTTTTCAAAAGTCAATCAGTTGGAAATGGGCCGATGGTAGATCAGTCACAGATGAGTCAGCAGTCAGGCAAGTCTTGAGTCAGTCAGTTTTTGTTGGGAGGGGAGTGAGGGTTAACCTAGTCATGGTCGTGGGTCCTGGCCACTGGCCTAGCCCGTGACGCGGCTGGGGTCTCAAGCTGAACAGCCGTAGAGAATTGATGAAGGTCCTCCACCGCCATCGACACCACACCACACCACACCACACCGTACCCTCTCTACTCATGTTGACTCACCGCGTCTGTCTTGTAACCTCTACACTCCGAAGTGCTTGAAGATGGAGGCGGGAATATACATATTGTTGTGTCTAATACCTTCCACGAGTCCTAGAATTTGGTCTGCCCACTTCTCACTCCCTTGCTTCACCTGAGCAAAGTTCTTTGGAAGTTTCCGACTGGTCGGGTCATCATTGTCACCCAATCGGGTCGTCTGAGGTCAGGTCAGGCGTCAGAGGAATGCCGATCCGTCCATCTCCGCGATAATTGCCAGTGTTCGGTAGATAATTGCTGCCTCTAAACGACTCGCTGATCCCCAACCTGGGCCTGGTTTAGTAACGCTCAGGTTAAATGGGTAGTTCTGCCGCCTGTACTGAGTCTCTCAACCCTTTGTTTGGTCGGGTTCACGCGCACTTGCTAAGCTGCCTTCATCCCTTCACTCCAAACATTAAGGATGGAGAATATTTATGGGTCTTCACACGATGATTTACAACACTTGTGAAGCTGTAGTGTGTGGGCCAGGATGGTTCAGGTCAGGTCAAGACGAAACTGATTTCGTAATTCAGGTTTCAAGAAACTAAAGTTCATACTTGTGTATATCTATCTATCTATCTATCTATCTATCTATCTATCTATCTATATATATATATATATATATATATATATATATATATATATATATATATATATATGGGAGCGGGGGTCTGGAAATCCTCCCCTCTCATTTTTTTTTCCAAAAGAAGGAACAGAGAAGGGGGCCAGGTGAGGATATTCCCTCAAACGCCCAGTCCTCTGTTCTTAACGCTACCTCGCTAATGCGGAAAATGGCGAGTAGTATGAAAAGAAAAGAAATATATATATATATATATATATGTGTGTGTGTGTGTGTGTGTGTGTGTGTGTGTGTGTGTGTAATTAATTACCTGAACTACACGAGAAGGGAGTTTTACCTTGGTGGGACCCCACCTTCTGAACATTCTCTACTATCAATACAACTTAACTTTATGTATGCTGTCACCATCCACAATGTCCTCAGTCATTCTATTTGTCCACCACTCATACACTACCAAACTTCATCTTGACATCTTTTTCAAGAGGTTTCTTGCTTGGTTTCGTGTTATGTCTCCTACTTCTCTCGAAGAACTGTTCACTGACCATGTCATCGACTTTGTTTAAAAACTCAAAAGGATGTGATCAGGTCGCCCGTCACTCTTCTCTCTTCCAATGTGGGCAAGTTCACAGCATCTAGGCCTTCCCCATAATTCACTTCTCTCAATTCTGGTACCATGTTTGTTGCCCTCCTCTCGACCTTCTCTGTTAGCTCTTTGTGGCTCTTTAGATGAGGTGACAAAACTTGTAAAGCATTTTCCAGTTTTGGCCTTATGTAGAATGATTACACACACACACACACACACACACACACACACACACACACACACACACACATACATATATGCTGAACGTGTGTGTTTGCTTAGATGATCTATATGTTTTATTTTCAGAAATCTATATAGTCATTCCTCCAGAAAGACATTTTCCTATTACTCCTTATTTTCAGTCAGCTCTGTTTTCGTTTTCTTTATACTTAACGTGTACATTTTCCAACTTAATCTCTTCCATTTTCTGAGCTTTTCACAGGCTTTGTACTCCATTTTTCCTTTTTATCCTTTTGATCAATTTTCTCTTATAGCTCACAGCATCTATCTAATCTAATCCTCTTCCACTACTTCATTCTTATACACTTCAGTAGTTCATTTCTTCTTTCAGTCTATTTCTCCACATTCTTTTATGATCGTCGGTCGCTTTTCTGATTTCTATAACTCCTCCTTTTGGTACTTTTTATTTCTCTCTCGTCAGTCACCTTTCTAAATTCTTCCTTATCATCATACCTTACATCTTTCCTACGTCTTCATTCTGTAGGGTTTGTACCCGCTTCCTCGCCGTCGTACAGAAGTGGGTCCTGACGTGCGTGGAGAATTAATAGTCCGGCCTGACACTCGTGATTGGCTCCACGCTGAGCACCCGTTTGCCTGAGAAGGGGGGCATGGTGGTGGTGGTGGTGGTGTGTGTGTGTGTGTGGGGGGGACAGGGACACACTGATGGGCTGCGACGGAATGAAGGGCCGAGAAAGGGGGACTGATGGCTGCCTACTCTGTGAAGGGGAGAGAAGAGAGAGAGAGAGTAGGTAGGAGGAAAAGTTGGAATACTGTACGTATTATATGTCTTTAAAGAGACTTATTCATTGACAATCAGGATCCATAAGGTATCTACAGAATGGTGTTGTATATGTGATATCAGTCTAAACTCTGACCCTCCTTGACGATAGTTTGTTATCATGTTCTACATCTGTACAGTCGAGTGTACACGGAGTCCCCGCCCGCTGAACGTATGGGTTAAGGTCCCCTGACGGATCCCCATTACCTTCCTCATGTTATGATCCCCATCTTGACTGACCCCCATGACCTTCCTCATGTCATGATCCCATGACCTTCGTCAAGTGCTGCATCACTTGGTCAAGTCTGGTGCTGGTTTTTTAAGGTATGAGGGAAAGCTAAAGAAAAGCGATCTGATGAGGAGAGAAGAGGTGCCGGAGTGGGTGGGACAACAGGTGAATTTCTCAAGAAAAGTGACAGTTTTGTTGATTGGTTGGTTATGATAAGCATTGCATGCACAGCTTAAGGTGAGGGACTGAGAATTGGAGGAATGCCTGCCTAGTACCACTGTATAAAGGTAAAATGGGAAAAAGTGAATATTTCAATTACATAGGTAGAGTTTCCTCAGTATACACGGTAAGGTGTATGGAAGAGGAGTGATGGAGAGAGTGGTGGCGCGAACAGAGCATCAGACTGGGGAGGAGCAAGGTGGCTGCAGGTGCACTAGAGGGGATGTGGATCAGATGTTTGCTATGAAGAATCTGTGTGACAAATACGTGCGAAGAAGAGAGGAAGGATTTGTGTGATTATGACATATATGAATCTGGAGAAAGCCTATGATTGGAGTGAAGGAGATGCTTTCAGGAAAGTGTTACGAATATATGAAGTGTGTGTGTGTGTGTGTGTGTGTGTGTGTGTGTGTGTGTGTGTGTGTGTGTGAGATCCTCAAACACTTCCACATATCTTGACCAATCAGCACCAAACAGTGACGTAAGATGACACAAAGAAGGTCATGTGTGGGAAATGGAACCTGCCCAAGGAGGATGTCACCCATCTTCTGTTCATGTGTCCTTTTTGCGGATCCACAATTCTTGTCCAATCAGAATCAAACAAATGACAACATTGCAGATTATAGGTCATGACTTGGGGAACAAATTTTTCCCTGTGGGGCGGGGTGGCGCCGAGAATGGATGAAAGCAAGAAAGTATGAATATGTCAGTGTAATTGTATGTATATGTGTGTATGTTGATAAGTATATGTATGTATATGAGTGGATGAATCTTCCTTCGTCTGTTTCCTGGCACTATCTCGCTGAAACGGAAAACGGCAATCAATTACAATAATTATTTTATTTATATTTATTATACTTTGTCGCTGTCTCCCGCGTTCGCGAGGTAGCGCAAGGAAACAGACGAAAGAAATGCCCCCCCCCCATACACATGTATATACATACGTCCACACACGCAAATATACATACCTACACAGCTTTCCATGGTTTACCCCAGACGCTTCACATGCCTTGATTCAATCCACTGACAGCACGTCAACCCCAGTATACCACATCGCTCCAATTCACTCTATTCCTTGCCCTCCTTTCACCCTCCTGCATGTTCAGGCCCCGATCACACAAAATCTTTTTCACTCCATCTTTCCACCTCCAATTTGGTCTCCCTCTTCTCCTCGTTCCCTCCACCTCCGACACATATATCCTCTTGGTCAATCTTTCCTCACTCATTCTCTCCATGTGCCCAAACCACTTCAAAACACCCTCTTCTGCTCTCTCAACCACGCTCTTTTTATTTCCACACATCTCTCTTACCCTTACGTTACTCACTCGATCAAACCACCTCACACCACACATTGTCCTCAAACATCTCATTTCCAGCACATCCATCCTCCTGCGCACAACTCTATCCATAGCCCACGCCTCGCAACCATACAACATTGTTGGAACCACTATTCCTTCAAACATACCCATTTTTGCTTTCCGAGATAATGTTCTCGACTTCCACACATTCTTCAAGGCCCCCAGAATTTTCGCCCCCTCCCCCACCCTATGATCCACTTCCGCTTCCATGGTTCCATCCGCTGCCAGATCCACTCCCAGATATCTAAAACACTTCACTTCCTCCAGTTTTTCTCCATTCAAACTCACCTCCCAATTGACTTGACCCTCAACCCTACTGTACCTAATAACCTTGCTCTTATTCACATTTACTCTTAACTTTCTTCTTCCACACACTTTACCAGACTCAGTCACCAGCTTCTGCAGTTTCTCACATGAATCAGCCACCAGCGCTGTATCATCAGCGAACAACAACTGACTCACTTCCCAAGCTCTCTCATCCCCAACAGACTTCATACTTGCCCCTCTTTCCAAAACTCTTGCATTTACCTCCCTAACAACCCCATCCATAAACAAATTAAACAACCATGGAGACATCACACACCCCTGCCGTAAACCTACATTCACTGAGAAACCAATCACTTTCCTCTCTTCCTACACGTACACATGCCTTACATCCTCGATAAAAACTTTTCACTGCTTCTAACAACTTTCCTCCCACACCATATATTCTTAATACCTTCCACAGAGCATCTCTATCAACTCTATCATATGCCTTCTCCAGATCCATAAAAGCTACATACAAATCCATTTGCTTTTCTAAGTATTTCTCACATACATTCTTCAAAGCAAACACCTGATCCACACATCCTCTACCACTTCTGAAACCACACTGCTCTTCCCCATTAATATATATATATATATATATATATATATATATATATATATATATATATATATATATATATATATATATATATATATATATATTCAGTAATACATATATTGGATATTCCTGTCTGCAGTCTGCGTGTTACAGATGAATGGATGTTCCATTTTTGCCACAGCTGTACACACATGATGACCTGTAATGTCCTGTTATAAACGTGAAACACCGAAACACCTGTTGCTTGCTTCACTCAGTGCGCAGGTGCTGAAGTGTGCAGAAAATAATGACCTATCTCGGTTGATTCCTTCCTCATTTCTGATACAGTGAACTCGTTTTTTTTTTTTTTTTCATTAATCTTAAACAAGAGGAACAAGGAAGGGGACAAGGAGGATTGAGGAGACCGAGGATGGGATGAAGGAATGAAACGAAAGACGATACACACACACACAGATATATATATATATATATATATATATATATATATATATATATATATATATATATATATATATATATATATTCGTTTAATATCTTCTCGCAAAGATTTTTCTTTCCCCAGCGTCGGCAACAACAAGATAACTTCATTTGGTTGAACACGATAAAAACTGGTGAACCTTGGGTCCAGACGAGACTTCGACTCCTCCTCACGGCCAGACAGTACTGAGCTACGAGGACACACACGACCCGTGTTCTCTCGAGACTACGAGGACGCCAGAGCGGAGCATTAAGGAGTCATTATGAGCCATAACTGCCACACACTGTTCAGAAGCCATAAAGTCGTAAATTGGGATGAATTATGGCCATTTTATGAGTGTGGGGCTCCATCATGGGTTCTCATGGGTCCTCCCTGCCCTAGCTGATGGTTGGTGTCAGCATGCACACACCAGTGTGGTGTCAGCATGCATACACCGGTGTGGTGTCAGCATACACACACCGGTGGGGTGTAAGCATGCACACACCGGTTTGGTGTCAGCATGCACACACCGGTGTGGCGTCAGCATGCACACGCCGGTGTGGTGTCAGCATGCACATGCCGTTGTGGCGTCAGCATGCACACGCCGTTGTGGTGTCAGCATGCACACACCGGTGGGGTGTCAGGCGTTCATATATGAGGCTGTTCTGTTCTGACATGGTCTCGACGTCCAAGGGACTGGATGACATTTTCCACCTGTTGCACTGCACTGGAGCAGCTTGTCCCTCCTGTTATCTCCAGCTGAGGAAAGTCACATCTCCCACTGGTCACGTTCATCCTGGTATTACCACTGCCACTATCATTGCAGCTTCCCCTGATGACTGTACCAGAAGAGACGGATAACGTGACTTGTCGTTATCAGGTCTGTTATCGCTCGTGTTGCGACCCTTGCCTTCCTACGTATGGCTACTGGTCTTGCCTCCTGCCTTTATAGCTAAGTTACTAAGAAATTTCCTCAAGAAGTTACGCTCTGTCTGAGTTTCCCATTTTTTTTTTTTACCAATCTCCATTCTCTGTAGTTACGAAAACCGTTGCAGGGTTACAAATAATGTTAATAATGATAACAATGATAATGATAATGGGCTATAGATAGGGTTTGTACGGAGGTGGGTAAATGTGTTCGAAATGAGATGTTTGAGGACAATATGTGGTGTGAGATGGTTTGATCGAGTAAGTAATGAAAGGGTAAGAGAGATGTGTGGTAATAAAAAGAGTGTGGTTGAGAGAGCAGAAGAGGGCGTATTAAAATGGTTTCGTCACATGGAGAGAATGAGTGAGGAAAGATCGACAAAGAGGATATATGTGTCAGAGGTGGAGGGAACGAGAAGTGGGAGACCAAACTGGAGGTGAAAGGATGGAGTGAAAAAAAGCTTTTGAGTGATCGGGGCCTGAACATGCAGGAGGGTGAAAGGCGTGCAAGGAATAGAGTGAATAGGAACGATGTGGTATACCGGGGTCGACGTGCTGTCAATGGATTGAACTAGGGAATGTGAAGCGTCTGGAGAATACTATGGAAAGTTTTGTGGGGCCTGGATGTGGAAAGGGAGCAGTGGTTTCGGTGCATTACATATGACAGCTAGAGACTGAGTGTGAATGAATGTGGCCTTTGTGGTCTTTTCCTCACGCTATCTCGTGCGCGTTCGGGGGGAGGGGGGGTGTCATTTCATGTGTGGCGGGGTGGCGATGGGAATGAATAAAGGCAGCAATCATGCAAGAAAGTATAATAAATATATAAATATAATAATAAAATATAATAATATATAAAAATAATAATAATAATAATAATAATAATAATGATAATAATAATAATAATAATAATAATAATAATAATAAATCCATCAACACTTCCACTCTAACTTCCATAGAAAATAACCATGTCGATCACAGACATAGAAATAATAATAATAATAATAATAATAATAATAATAATAATAATAATAATAATAATAATAATAATAATAATACCATAGCAGCAACTCGCGATATTGCTACTCTATCACATACTACTTTCATTACTACTACTACTACTTCTACACTGCTACTACTATCACTACCATTACAACTAAAATACTACCTCTACTACTACAGTTTCTGCTACTATTACCACTGATTTTACCAGTTCTAGTTTTATTAGTACCATTAAGACTACTACTACTACTACTGCTGTTTCTGCTCACAAATTCTTTTCCTGATAGATACCACATCAAGTATATAAATCCATACGACGTATGAGCACTACTTCAGCCATCACTGTACTGAGATACAATTAATTACGAAGACATAATGAGTTGAGGCAGATGGTGTCTGAGAAGTTCCTTAGCACTGTGTCCAAGACTTGGGAGTTCGCTCAGTTAAAGCACATGATGTACCATGTAACATGCTAAGATAGTGGCCTGACGGATGATGGATGAAGGATTCTGGATCAGCGTAATATCCATATTCCCTTCAACACGACAATACGACTCTTGCTTACGAGGGCCTGGCCTTTTTACCTGTCAGGTAAAAAGGCCAGGCCACACCAACATACTCGGCAGCTTGGCCTTAGGTTGGTCTATGGTGGGTAGAAGACCGCCTCGGTGAGGTGGACGTAAGGTTAAGGTTGAAGCGTCAAGGTTCACAGGGGTTGTGGAACACATCGTGGTCCTGCTGTGCATTACGCATCACGGAGAACCAAAGTCTTACCCGCTTTACTATATCAATAAGAAATATTCTTCCTCTTATCTTTCTTTTTTCTTTGTGTGTGTGTGTGTGTGTGTGTGTGTGTGTGTGTGTGTGTGTGTGTGTGTATCACGAGATAAATGAACACTCACTCGGTCTGTCTCACTTCTGAAGTTTCTAACTGACATTGCACTCACCCTCTCTTCACTCTTGAAGCCTATCCCACATACTCATGTCTCTCTTGACAAACTCTTATTTTCTCTTACGTTTCCAAAGTTGCATGACCCACGAACGTGTCCCCTTCGGGAGCTGAAAGGTCTCAGAAAAATGATAAAGAAGCAAAGCATCACCAGTGAAGCAGATAAGGAACAGAGACCAGGATAATATGACCCAGTGAAAACGTCTCTCTTTTGAGATGGGTCGAGTCTACAGCCCCTACTCGAGATCCCTTAGTTCAGGTCCATCACTTAACCCCAGGAACCCGATGTCGAGGAGGAACCTAACATTGTGGAGGAACCCGATGCCGTTGAGGAACCCAACGCCGTGGAGGAACCCGATGCCGTGGAGGAACCCAACATCGTAGAGGAACCCGATGCCGTTGAGGAACCCAACGCCGTGGAGGAACCCAACATCGTAGAGGAACCCGGTGCCGTGGAGGAGCCCAACGCCGTGGAGGAACCCGATGCCGTGGAGGAACTCAACGCCGTAGAGGAACCCAACAAAGTGGAGGAGCCCAACAAAGTGGAGGAGCCCGATGCTGTGGAGGAACCCAACGCCGTGGAGGAACCTAACGCCGTGGAGGAACCCGACGCTGTGGAAGAACCCGATGCCCTGCAGGAACCAACGCCGTGGGGAACCCAACGCCGTGGAGGAGCCCGATGCCGTGGAGGAACCCGATGCCGTGGAGGAACCCAACGCCGTGGAGGAACCCGATGCCGTTGAGGAACCCAACGCCGTGGAGGAACTCAACGCCGTGGAGGAACCCAACGCCGTGGAGGAACCCAACGCCGTGGAGGAACCCGATGCCGTGGAGGAACTCAACGCCATAGAGGAACCCAACGCCGTGGAGGAGCCCAACAAAGTGGAGGAGCCCGATACTGTGGAGGAACCCAACGCAGTGGAGGAACATGATGCCGTGGAGGAACCCAACGCCGTGGAGGAACCCGACGCTGTGGAGGAACCCGATGCCCTGGAGGAACCCAACGCCGTGCAGGAACCCGACGCCGTGGAGAAACCCGATGTCGGAGGAATCCAACATCGTGGAGGGACCCGATGCCGTGGAGGAACCCAACTCCGTGCAGGAACCCGACGCCGTGGAGAAACCCGATGTCGGAGGAACCCAACATCGTGGAGAAACCCAACGCCGTGGAGGAACTCAACGCCGTGGAGGAACCCAACATCATGGAGGAACCCGATGCCGTGGAGGAACCCGATGCCGTGGAGGAACCCGATGCCGTGGGGAACCCAACGCCGTGGAGGAACCCAACATCGTGGAGGAACCCAACGCCGTGGAGCAATCCAACATCGTGGAGGAGCCCGATGTCGTGGAGGAACCTAACATCTTGGAGGAACCCGATACTGTGGAGGAACCCGAAGTCGTGGAGGAACCCACCATTACTGAAAAACCTGGTGTCGTCCAGATACCCACTGTACTTCAGGCACTTTTTTTTCCTTGTCTGCCGCTGTTGGTCTCGTCTAGTGCATGTTAATATGTGTCCCCAAATGGGGAGGGCAGAAGAGTGACGCATATTCTAAGTCGGGCTTAATGTACCTGGTGAATATCTTCTTGAACATCTTGTCCGTGCACTTAAAACGATCTTAACATTGGCCGAGATATGATTTGCCTCCTATTAACCTTTCTGGATGGTTTCCTATTGAGATCTTAAGTACTGTGTTTACCCGAAGGTCGCTTTCGCAGATGTATTCCATAAATTTGCCTCCTGCAGGCTGCTAGTCATATTCTGATTAGCTTTTAGATGTGTATCTCCTGCAGTTGTTTCATTAGCCATGCATCTGCCCAGCCCTGGAGCCTGTCAGGTCTCCTTGAAGACTGCTGCAGTCGCGAGCACACACTCGGTGTTCAGGTGTGACTGTATCTTCTCAGGCAATTCTTCTACGTAGAAAACAGTGGTTCCGATCAAAGCCCTGAGGAACACCACTTCTGCACGCCCTTAAAGACCACCGCTGAAAATATATGTCCTCTTTTTCCTCTCTCCGTCAGACAGCTTTGATCTATCAAATAAGCCTTTCACTCGCAGTGAGGGTTTTTGGAAGAGCTATTGTCTGTCAGTACTAAAACTTATAGTAAAGAAATCGGCGGACTATCCATCAACGGACTATCCATTTGAGTCCATCACGTCATCATATTTTAAAGTCTGCACACTTGTGGTGGGCTGTTAATGTGGCTTGCGTGGTGTGCTTTTTTTTTTTTTTTGGTGTGTGTGTTTCTGAAGAGTTACTTTCAACGAACCTTTGTCATCACCTGCTGACGAGGAGTGCAGCAAGTCTCGTTGAAAAACTCATCACTCTAAAGAAGTCCATCATTTCCCTGCTACTGACAGTAGTGCAGTCTTGGCCTTGTAGGAGCGTCTTGAAAAGGGATCCTGGAGTTGAGGTAAAACCAGGACCCCCGTCAGAAAAAGTAACTGGAGCAGTTACATGTAAATAAGTAAATATGTCTCTGTGTGTGTGAGCTTTCGTGTGCAACCCTATGCGCACGCGCGTGCCGAGGTTGTACCACGCAATTTACAGACATTTTGATGAGGTTGTCTGGTATAATGTGGTGTAATGGTTGTTCTAGATTACCATAAAGACTCGTCTGTTTTCACCATTACAAATTTCCCCATGAATCAGGGACTTGCATCCACGCTGTAGACTACTCTCTCAGAACTCTACGTGTCAATGTGCAAACAGAAAAAAAAAAAACTCAAGAAATGATCAAATCTAAGGAAATGATTATAGAAAACGTTGCGCTACTATAGAAGGAAATGATTATAGAAAACGTTGCGCTACTATAGAAGGAAATGATTATAGAAAACGTTGCGCTACTATAGAAGGAAATGATTATAGAGAGCAATGCCCTACTATAGAAGGAAATCATTATAAATATTAGAAAACATTGCGCTACTATAGAAGGAAATGATTATAGAAAACACTGCGCTACTATAGAAGGAAATGATTATAGAAAACACTGCGCTACTATAGAAGGAAATGATTATAGAAAACGTTGCGCTACTATAGAAGGAAATGATTATAGAAAACACTGCGCTACTATAGAAGGAAATGATTATAGAAAACGTTGCGCTACTATAGAAGGAAATTATTACAGAAAACGTTGCACTACTTTAGATTTTCCTTTTGTTTTTGAGAACCTGTCATACGAATTCCTTATCCAAGCATCATACACTGTATTTTGTACATTTTGTCTCAACTTTCTTAAAGTATTTTCCTTAAAGTGAAGTACTGATTAAGGTGATTAATCTAACTGAAATGTAATTTAGCTTTTGATCGCTTATATAGTGTTATACTCATAGACAGAAACGTACCAGTTATTAAGATTTCGAGTTAATGTCAATATCTATTAAGCAATCATACATAAACAAAATCTAAATGTCTTTACAGAAAAATTATCGAAAAAGTAATAAATTGTCTCGTTTTTGTGTTAGAATTTCCCAGTTATTGTGTGTTAATTTCATAAAGTAATCAACAAGGTAATTCTTAACGTTATATCAGTTCTTATCTCTCATCAAAAGGCATCGGCATGGAGAGTGTCGCTTGTGCTGGTGGTGGTCGACCAAGTGTACAAGAGGAGAGGCAGCTTCCATCCCCTACACTCAGGCTGATGCAGGAACGTCTGACTCGTTCATGGCAAGAAGTGAAACTCAGGAATCTTGAGGAACGAAACACGTCGTACTATATCGTATCGTCCCTCCGTTTCCAAGCGATATCTATCTGTATTACTGAAGTCTTTGAGAACATCCCTCATGTGACCAGTGTGATCTGACCCTTGTGACCTGACCCTCTGATCATGCCCCACAGCTGTACCTTGATTTGAGTCCTTCGTCACCATCTTTATCTCTCGAGACTCACAATGGTCTTGATGTCTCTCATCACAGTAAACATAGGGTCACTGATCACAGCTTTGGGCACAATCAGTGACCCTTCCATCATCTGTCCCCCTGATCTATCCACCACATTTACCATCCCCTCAGCACGAATACGTCTCCTCTGTCTCTCGTACCTTTGCAAACCTCCGACTCACGTCTCTCACCAGTCGTCAACCATCATCATCTGACCAATATGAATTCCTTTAAGTCTTTTTTTTTTTTTTTGACAACTATGGCTTACCCTACATTCACCATCACCCCTTATCTTACGTTAGACCTTCTGTTATATTCTTATCAGCAATGACTCAATCTTCATTGCATCTAGATGGCATCAGAAATATATGCCTTATTTTCCTAGTATTTTCTGCTGTTTTCCTCCCGCGAATTCACACTCTTCATTTTTACACAATCATTGTGAATAATCTGTTCTCGAACTGCCTGATTGTACACAGTCCAGTCATTGCAGTCCTCGCTTGGGTGAGGAGTATATGGTGAGAGGTTAGTGTGAGCGAGTGTCGAGCGTGCAGTGGGTACAATACATGGACATAGGAAGGAGGTGACATGTGGGCCTCGAGTAGGCCCAGGGGAACCCGGAGGGCCACAATCCCTTCAAAACAGGAAAAAACAGCATTAATGGCGTTGGTAACAGTTCAAATATGACGATCGAGAGCGAAAACACATGACGCAATGGGTATTTTACCGACAGGGTACAGTTGAAATGGTAGTGACAGTATCGCCTTAGGTACTAACTAATCTAAGACATACATGAAGTATCCACAATCCACAAAAATTAATGTATGTATCATAGACACACAGACGACATTACATGCCTTCGGATATAACTAATCATTTACTTCCTGATGACAGAAAATGAGAACAGTTGATTATATCACCGAAGAAAATGGAGTATATAAGACCATCAGTATGTTTACCTGTGTCATTAATCTTGGTAACCCTGATGCTTGTGTGTTTCCATCATCAGTTCTCTTGGTGGTCTCATCCTTCATCTTCTCTCCTTCAGTTCGAGGTCGGGCCTTGCACCTCCTTCATTCCGAGGTCGGGCCTCGTATCTGCATTCCGAGGTCGGCCTCGCATCTCTACTCCGAGGTCGGGCCTCGTATTTCCATCACTCCGAGGTCGGGCCTCGTATTTCCTTCATTCCGAGGTAGGGCCTCGTACCTCCATTCCGAGGTCGGGCTTCGTACTTCCTTCATTCCGAGGTCGGGCCTCGTATCTCCTTCATTTCGAGGTCGGCTTCGCATCTCCTTCCTTCCGAGGTCGGACCTTGCACCTCCTTCACTCCGAGGTCGGGCCTCGCACCTCCTTCATTCCGAGGTCGGCCTCGTCACTCTCGACCAGCGAGACAGTTAAAAGCCACGACTGGCGGGGCTGGAGACAGTGTGAGGAGGAGGGGGGCATGTTCCCGCGAGCAATCCACTTTCACTCGCGTTTATCCCATGTTCATCGTCGTCTAACCTTCTCCAGTTTACTCTGCTCATATGCACCCTGGCCGGCCGCCCCCCTTTTCCTCCCCCCATCAATCCGTCTAAGTCAATCAGTCCGTTGAGGACCCCCAGTTGAAGTGGTTTTGGACACTGATCGCATTGGTTTATTACGAAGACGAGGCCGTAAAGCTGTGGTTTTATTGGTGAGATGGAGCAGATACTGGGGCCGCGGCCAGAAAAACCCGCGCCCGCCGAAGACGGTGATGGCCTCGGCTCGAGTTTATCAGCTCTCAGTCACCCAGGCGCCGCGCCGGGCCGCCTCCTCCTCCTCCTCCTGCAAGGTGATCATCATCCCCCCCCCCTCTAAACATTGTGTCAAGAGAACAACGTTATTGATTCCTTCTTTTCTCTCGTTTTCATACACCGAAAACTCCGACATTCTGAGAGTCTGTACGTCAGATTTCAATACTAAATGGGTTGCCAGCTTTTTGAACAGCCTCTAGTGACAAGATAGCTTTATACGACATGAATACGAGCAGCATATTGTTAACATCACACTTCGTGTGGTCTAGAGAGGTAGGAAAAGCCTGACTTCTATGCCCCAAGGAACCTCCAGCTTACCTTTACAGATTACCAAGAACCATCAGCCGACCTTACTTCACCTACTCACTTCACAAAGCACCAGCACCAAGCACTGTCTCTCTCCACTATCTCAGGTCACTAGGTATCACCTTGTAGCCCTGTCTGCATCTCCCAGGTTACCCGCTGACACCAAGAAAGCATGCCTCTGCTTACCACCAACAAGTCCAGGTCACCAGCCCTCACTGCCAGGGTTACCGGCACAGATCCAGTCAAACCTCACTGCCTCATTCTACTAGGCAAGAGTACCCACAGCAGCCACATTGGTCTGTGTCACCAGTTGCCACCAACAGACCCTCCTTCACCATGGCACGTTACCAGGCACCAATGCTATTTCCTCTTAATATGTCAGGACCCTAGCCATCTCCACTGTGCCCTGCTTCACTAGCCCAGGCCCTTGGGCAAACTCCACTCTTCCCTGTCCTACTATCCCAGACCTCTAGCCTCACTATCCTAGGCCTGCCCTGCCTCGCTGTCTCAGGCCACGTTAACACCATGACCCAGTCCAGCCTCACCCACCCGTCAGGACCAAACCTTTTTTAAAACTTACTGCTGACTTACCCCTCACAACATCGTTCCACGTCACCAGGTGTCGTCTCCCACACCTACCTACCTTACCCTGACAGTCGTAGGTCGCCAGAAACGTATTGTCCAGCGTCGCTTCACCTTCTTGGATCACCAGGTATTGCTACCATCCCCCTTTCTTATTGCCTTGAGGTGCCATACATCACCAAGCATCCTCGCTTCGTTGTATCAGGTCACCAAGCACTACCCATCATCCATATGCACACAGGAGAAAAGTGATGGGACACAGTGGTAGAACTAAGTAGTGGTGATGACAATATAGTCGTGTACGGTGGTGACAGCAGTGTGGTTGTGGTGTGGTTAATGGTAGTGATAGTGTTGTCGTGTGGTGGGGTGGTGGTGGTGGCAGTCGTGTATTATGTATTCGTGATAATAGGATAATTATGCGGTGGTGAAGGTAATATACTGATGACAACAGTGTGGCTGTTCCGTGATGAAAGTGATGTGGTTAGCGTTGGTGACGAATATGTGGGGTTATTTGTTCGTGAAAGTATATCATTGTGTGATGACGAGAAGGTTGGGTTTACGTGTAGTGTGGGCGTGGTTACGTGGTGATAAAATGTGGTGAAATTGTTTGGCTGTGACAGGGTTGGCGTGAGTGGCATGGCCATGTGGTTGGCAAATGTGAGTGTGCTTGTGAGGCTGTGGTAGAAGTATGGTGGTATAGTGCTGAGAGTGGTGTGGCTGTGTTGTGGTGAGACTAGTGCGGTCGTGTGGTGGTGGGTGTTAAAAGTACGTGGTGTGGTAATGTGGTGGCGAAAGGTGTGGTGGTGTAACGGCAAGGATGATATGTGTGTGTGTGTGTGTGTGTGTGTGTGTGTGTGTGCGCACACACACACACACACACACACACAAGTAGTAGTAGAAAATACATTGGTATGATTATGTGGTGATGACATTATGGTTGTCTGGTGGTGAGCATAGTGTGGTTGTGTGGTGGTAACAGTGGTGTTGTTGTACGGTGGTAACAGTGGTGTGGCTGTGTGGTGATGACAGTGGTGTAGTTGGGTAATGGTGACAGTGGTATGGTGGTGGTGTGGTTCTGTGGTAGATAACTATAGTGTGGTTGAGTGTGATGTAATGGTAGTGTGGTTGCGAGAGAGGTGACGGTAGTGTGGTTGTGAGAGAGGTGACGGTCGTGAGGTTGTGAGAGTAGTGTGATTGTGAAAGAGGTGAGGGTAGGATGGTTGTGAGAGTGGTGACAGGGGTGTGGTTGTGAGAGTGGTGACAGGGGTGTGGTTGTGAGGGTGGTGAAGGTAGCGTGGTTGTGAGAGTGTTGACGGTAGTGTGGTTGTGAGGGTTGGACGGTTGTGAGGGTCGTTTGGTTGTGATGGTGCAGAACCTTATAAAATGATGTTCAGGAGAAAGGTGTCCAACACACTGGCACCAAACAGCAGGAGACGCAACCACGGAGTGAAACACCAGCACGGAGCCAGTGCCTTGGCTTACAACGACGCACTGTACCCTCCAGGTATTACAGTCTGGCACCAGGAAGCCTCAGACTAACACTGACCAACGCACCTGTCTATGTCTGAACTCAGAATTCAATTGGACCTCTGCATTTCTTTTTCATTCTCTCTACAAGCCATTCCTCGAACCCTGGAACCAGAGCATTGGGCTTGCTTGCTTTGTGTGTGCAAGTGGGTGTCATCTGCGTGTATGTGTGTATTCAACAGTGTTCGTAAGTCTGGTGGTAAGTGTGTGAATTATATGTAATTTAAGACTGAAAAAATAAATATACAGGGTTTATACACAGGGCATCATGCGTGAGGTGATGAAAATGTGGCTGCTAAGCAAACACCGTCCACACACACACACACACACACACACACACACACACACACACACACACACACACACACACACACACACACACACACACACACACTGATTAATAGGCAGACTACTAATTATCTGTGATGGTCATAGAGATTGGGACGGGGTGTTCATGTCACCATCTGTCCGAGGTCGTATGGGGTCGACGCGGCTCCTGCGTCGAATTGCAACATGGGACGAGGGATCTCTGGCGGCAGATGATGGTGGGGGTAATGATGCAGTGGCTTCGTCCCGATCTGTCAGGTGAATTTGTGTGTGTGTGTGTCAGTAGAGGAAAAACTGCTAGAAGCCAGCACCTGATACATTCACATCATGAAGGCCATTATATATTCTGTGACAAGATAATATTCCAATCTATTTGTGACATTAGTTTTGCCTTATCATGTGACGGCCAGACAGCTGCCCTTGGTGCTTCCCTCCACCAAAAACGGAAATAGGGATAATTACCTCAGTGGTGCAAGGTACATTTTTTTTTCCTTCTCTTGTTTCTGTCTAACGTATTGAATGATATTCGGATGAAATGCAATACTGCCTTCCTATCGTCACCTGTGGCACGTGCCACGGTGCTCGACCTCGTATCTATAACTCGTAAATCAACTTGATTCCTAGAAATACAAAGAAACTCTTTGCTTGATGTGACCTTCTATTTTTTTCTCTCCTTCTTCTTCTTTCCCGTTTTCTTCTCTTTTGTCTCGAGGAAAATGGCTTGTTGACAATAAGATGTCATCAAATCATGACGTCATGACCCGGCCAGCGAGGTATTATTAGGATCCATTTGTTGAGGACACAACCCATCAGGCGGGGCTGTGTATCAGATCAACACGTCCACACCACACCTGCCCCAGCCTATCACACTGTCACATCTCTGTCTGAGCCTCGCTCACCGTCTTTTTGTACCACCTTCTGTCTAAACTGCCTCTCTTGATTGTGCTTAACCCAATGCTGCTGTCCGAGGTAGTCGCAATGTATGTGTCTGTATGTATGTATGTATGTATGTATGTATGCATATATATATATATATGTATATATATATATATATATATATATATATATATATATATATATATATATATAGTGTATATGCTGGCAGCGTTTTCGTGCGTATTCACTTCTTCAGGGATACAGACATTATCACTGTATCCTGAAGATATGAATACACACGAAGGAGCAACCATCTTCGAGTTATATATATATATATATATATATATATATATATATTATACTTTATCGCTGTCTCCCGCGTTACTGAGATAGCGCAAGGAAACAAACGAAAGAATGGCCCAACCCACCCACATACACATGTATATACATAAACGCCCACACACGCACATATACAGACCTATACATTTCAACGTATACATACATATAAATACACAGACATATACATCGATACACATGTACACATTTATACATGCTGCCTTCATCCATTCCCGCCGCCATCCCGCCACACATGAAATGGCACCCTGGAGATAGGGAAGAAAGAATACTTCCCACGTATTCCCTGCGTGTCGTAGAAGGTGACTAAAAGGTGAGGGAGCGGGGGGGATGGAAATCCTACCCTTTCGTTTTTAATTTTCCAAAAGAAAAAACAGAGAAGGGGGCCCAGTGAGGATATTCTGTCAAAGGCTCAGTCCTGTGTTCTTAACGCTACTTCGCTAACGCGGGAAATGGCGAATAGTATGAAAAAAATAATATATATATATATATATATATATATATATATATATATATATATATATATATATATATATATATATATATATATATAAAGTCCGAGGCGTGTGTGAATTGCATGGATGTCACCAGGATGAGGAGAAGGAAGAGAAAGGTAGTATGTTTAGGGAACCTGGATCGGGACCTGGTCCTAGACGTTCTGGCTCTGAGTGAATCTAAGCTTAAGGGGAAGGGGGACGAACAATTTGGACATGTCCAAGACGTAAAGTCTGGAGACAGTATAAGGGCGAAAGCTAAGGACAGGACAGCACTTCCGCTAGAAGTGGAGTTGTGGGAATGTTCTAATGTTCCTGCTACCGAGAACGACGACGAAGGAGAGGCCAGTCTTCTTCAATGTGACGTAAGTCATCGATTCTTTGTGGTAAGAGAGCTAAATGCATGAGCGGGTGACGTAGCAGTTGAGGGTAGGAATAGGTGGCGTAGGTTGGAGGGCACGGGTGTACCCGACCTGAAGGAAAATGGTGAGCAAGCACTCGAGTCTTGGGCTGAAAAAGGATTGGCAATTGAAAATACCTGATTAGAGTAAGAGCGCATAAGAAGGTATATGTGGGCAACTGGGGTTGGGAATGACCAGGCATTTTACAACAGCATTATGTATTAATTCAGTGGTACGTAGAGACTGTTGGATGTGACTACTGAGAAGGGCAGCCGACTGGATGTCTGATCACTTCTTGGTGGAGCGAGCGAGAAAATCAGAAATGACTCGAAGATGAGGAAATTCAATGAGTGGGGAAAGAGCGATGAAAGTGAGTGAGCTTGGAATAAGACTTGCGTGCGGAGATACTATGAAAGACCGGGTGAAGAATGACAAAAAGGGTAGTGAGCGGTGGATTGAGGAGGTTAAGTTACTAGTGAAAGAGAAAAGAGAGATGTATGGGCATTGCCTGCAGGGAAGGAGTGTGTATGATTAAGAAATGTACAAAAGAAAGCGGCAAGAGGTCAAGAGAAAGATGCAGGGGCTGGAGAAGAGGGCCACTGAGAGATGAGGCGAAAGAGTATTGGGAAACTTCGTGTATTACAAGAATACGATTTGGAAGGAGATGAATGAGGAAAACAGAGAAGCGACAGTGAGAGGAGCAGATGAGGAAAGGATAACAAGAAAAGAAGATGCAAAGAAGAGATGGGGTGAGTATTTTGAGGGACTGTTGAATGTGGCAGATGAGAGGAGGTGTACACAACGGGTGAGTCATGGCAAACGGTTTGGTAAAAAGAGGTGGTGAGAGGCCTACACAGGATGAAGTGTGGCAAAGTAGGTGGAGTGGATGGGACTGTATTTGAACCACGCAAAAGAGAGGGGGTGACAGTGTTCTCGATAAGTTAGTCAGAATTTTCAAAGTATATGTGGTCCAAGATGAAATGCGTGAGTACTGTCGAAGTGCCTGTTGACTGTACTTGGCAAGTTGTGTGGGGGAGTGGTGACTGAGAGGTTGCTGGCATACACAAAGCATCAGACTGGGGAGAGGCAATGTGGCTTCAGGAGTGTCTGCTTTGCACAGGCCGTCTGCTCTGAAAACAACTCTATGAAAAACACTAGAACAAAGAGAGGGATTTACATGCGACGTTTATGGATTGTTCTTTATGGCCAGAGATGTTATCTTGGGCTTCGATAATAGATACTCAAATTGATCTTGTCATCTGGATTGATAATATAGTCGGCAATTTCGTTTCATAATGACTTTTAAGTACTGTCTCATATTTCTTATAGAGCAGGTGTCATGGTGTTCTTATGATGCAACATATAAATAGTTCCTACTGTATTGCTCCTGAGATTATTACACAGAGCACTTAATCACTGTCACATAATCTTACTTCCAGTACTGGTGGACGACATGATCAATACGAGTATCTAGGATCGAAGCCCGAGAATATCACCTCTGCTCATGAAGGACAATCATAACGAGGGTCCTGCTACACTGAGAAAAACCAATGTTGTCTGATTCTTTAAGTGTAACACCAGAGACTGTGCGCCTCAGTCTCGTAATAATTACGCTAGTGGCATCATTACGGCAGTGTGTAGAAGAGTGACGTGCCATCTACAAGACGGAGGGCCCAGAAGGAGTGCCCAGAGGACATCTTCGGGAACAACACCAGCAGTATCTAACCAGGAACCAGGAATGATATAAAAATTTCTAGCAAAGATCTGAGAATGAAAAAATAAATCTAAATACTCGAGACAGTTTTTCATGAAGGATATGGATACGTTAATCATGAGGTTGATGCCAGGGGTACCCCTACCTCTGTATAATGGACCACCGGTGACAGCAAGGAACTTCAACAGTTACGTGCGGGACGACTTGGAAATTAACCTGGGAAGTAGGGGACATGACGTCAGTAATGAACTCCCCCCCCACCCCCCCTTCACTTGAGGGATGGGGAAGGTGTGTGTGTGTGTGTGTGTGTGTGTGTGTGTGTGTGTGTGTGTGTGTGTGTGTGTGTGTGTGTGGGTGGGTGGGTGGGTGGGTGGTCAGAAAATCTTCAGTCGAGAGCTCCTTTTCCCATGACCCTCTTCTCTAGGGCCCATCGTGGCCGCCTGGGCTTCAACCTAGAGGTGGTCCATAAGGCAGAACGTGATCGGTCTTTAATAACGTCGTACAAGAAACACAGAAGAGGGACGTGGTTTGTGAGGCTAAGGACACGTACCAAGACGACATGTGTTCTGAAATGTTAGTACAACCAGCACACGCCACGGCCTCGCGCCCCTTAAACCCTCGAGGGACGACCTGAGTGCGAGAGTTTCCTTCCAGCCAAAGCCAGGATCTGTGACCCGCCATATCGCATCTTTTGCTCTCGAAACACACACACACACACACACACACACACACACACACACACACAAGCAAAAAAGTGGCAGGAAGTGGCCTGGGGAACGCGTATCACCTTCAGCGCAGCGCAAGAATGCAATCATCACCCGCAACAAATGTAACCCCAGCTGGATCACGATAACCCTGGCGAGCCGAACGCGACCGCTGGCTGTAAAGGTCGCCTCTCCAACTATTCCCTTCCCCGCGGCCCCAATATACGAGCAGCGCCGGCCCTAAACACGCGTTAGTGAGGCCGACCTGGTGATGAAAGCGATACCTGCAGATATATGGGGCAGTCTGTCGCTCGTTTGGCCCCACACACACACACACACACACACACACACACACACACATTTTTATTGGTGTTGCTTTATTGATATTTTCATTTCCTCCTGAGTTGAGGTGTTCTGGGATTCATATTTCCTTTATCCCTTCATTGAGAAGCGGTGAGGGATCTGGTATGGCGGGGGGGAGGGGTGTTAGGTGTACGGCCGCGAGAGACCGCTCGGGGCCCAGGTGTCGTGTGTATTACACCCGCGTGGATGATGAACGATTATGTGACAGATTGTCTCAGGTGTCTGATCCATATAGCAGACTCTGTGGTGCACTTGCTCATCCTCCCTCTATCTGTCCCTTTCTATTTGTTCCATGACTCACGGTGGCTTGGCAAGGGTCGGGTCCACAAGGGTTCGATTTCCTAGACTCAGCAATCGGCCTACACCCAACCCAGGTGTTCATCCAGCCCTCTTAGATGGTCGATGAATGGGTACCTGGCTCAGGATAGTGTGTGTGTGTGTGTGTGTGTGTGTGTGTGTGTGTGTGTGTGTATACACAGGTAGGAGTATAGACAGGGTATATATGTATACAAGATTAGGAGACAGGGCAACACGAGTGTAAAACTCTCCCCGTAACATACACACAAATGGTAATCACACACACACACACACACACACACACACACACACACACACACACACACACACACACATACATACATACATACACACAAGAATATGTTCAAAACACAGAGCTACAGACGTGATCGCTATGTGTCGAGATAGACTATCATGTCAACCACGTCATTTGACCCACAGGTTGGGACTTTCCAGGTCACCGATCACCTCCTTTCACCCCATCCTGGGTTATGTCTCCCTCCACGTCAGTCCTCTCCTCATGTCAGGTCATCAAGTCATTACTCACACTTGTGCCTCACCGACTCCCTCTTGAACAAAGACCTCCCTTGAACCTCCCACCTCCTGCCCTGCGTCCTCCTCCTCCTCCTGTTGTCCACTAAGTCTGTCGAGATATTCCCTCCTACCTCACCTCCTCTCTTTACTCCTCCTCAACCTTCTCCTCCTCCTGCCCACGAAATCCTCCCACCTCTCTCTCTCTCTCTCTCTCTCTCTCTCTCTCTCTCTCTCTCTCTCTCTCTCTCTCTCTCTCTCTCTCTCTCTCTCTCTCTCGTAATCCTACAACCCCGCCACAGTGCCTGGCATTCATCGATACCTGGCACTGTTATTACTCACCTCCCACCCACGGGATAATTATCATGAGTCAGCTGGAGGGTGTCAGGGTGGCCTGGCCCAACAGCTACACCTGTCCCACACACCTCCACAACCATCACCACACCATCCACACACCTCCACAACCATCACCACACCATCCACACACCTCCACAACCATCACCACACCATCCACACACCTCCACAACCATCACCACACCATCCACACACCTCCACAACCATCACCACACCATCCACACACCTCCACAACCATCACTACACCATCTACACACCTCCACAACCATCAGCACACCATCCACACACCTCCACAACCATCACCACACTATCCACACACCTCCACAATCATCACCACACCATCCACACACCTCCACAACCATCACCACACCATCCACACCTCCACAACCATCACCACACCATCCACACACCTCCACAACCATCACCACACCATCCACACACCTCCACAACCATCACCACACTATCCACACACCTCCACAATCATCACCACACCATCCACACACCTCCACAACCATCACCACACCATCCACACACCTCCACAACCATCACCACACCATCCACACACCTCCACAACCATCACCACACCATCCACACACCTCCACAACCATCAGCATACCATCCACACACCTCCACAACCATCACCACACCATCCACACACTTCCACAACCATCCACACACCTCCACAACCATCACCACACCATCCACACACCTCCACAACCATCACCACACCATCCACACACCTCCACAACCATCACCACACCATCCACACACCTCCACAACCATCACCACACCATCCACACACCTCCACAACCATCACCACACCATCCACACACCTCCACAACCATCAGCATACCATCCACACACCTCCACAACCATCACCACACCATCCACACACCTCCACAACCATCCACACACCTCCACAACCATCAGCACACCATCCACACACCTCCACAACCATCAGCACACCATCCACACACCTCCACAACCATCACCACACCATCCACACACCTCCACAACCATCACACTATCCACACGCCTCCAGGAGACGGCAAGAAGCTCGTTCTTGCTAAGGATTTTTCACTAAAGTTGCGTGGAGTGCAGCCTTGAAGCTAAAGGAACCCCATAAATGGGGTCCTAATGCTACATGGTGTGTGTGTGTGTGTGTGTGTGCCCTGGTTCAGCCCATTGACAACATGTAGTCCCGTCGCGTCTTATTCTTTGCTGTTGTCATGCAACTCAACAAGATAAAAATGGTAAATAGGAAGAAGCTGATAAACGGAGGGAATATGCCACGCGTAAATCATCAAACGCTGATCTAGACTATGTGTATTCTTTTATCATGTAGAAAACGGGATATCAATTTTCCCCAGGTGTCCAGAGTTGTTTGTCTCCGTGTGAATATCAATGACTCGAGACTCAGTGAACCGGGATCACTTGTCTACCAGGTGCCTGCTGATTCGCTGATCATATATATTCTCTCTCTCTCTCTCTCTCTCTCTCTCTCTCTCTCTCTCTCTCTCTCTCTCTCTCTCTCTCTCTCCACGAATGACTGGAATGGTCCATGAGAAGAACGTATTTAAGGCACACATTCGCTTCTGTATTTCCATACGAAAAAAAAAAAGAAAGTGAATGGAAACCGTTCCGGAGGGGCGATTGGAAGAAGCACTAAAGACTCCTCCAGAATGAAGCTTCGGGGACACCGGTTCGAATCTTAAAATCAAGATGAATGAACGAGTCTTTCACTGAAGAAAATAATGAAAGAAACTGGTCATGTGTGCGGCGATCATCTTTGGTTATTCAAAACTGGTTATTCACAGGCATAAACGAGTCCGGGATTCGTGTTGTAGAATCAAATGATCAACTTTGGGTCATTTCAGAGCGGTGAGTCAGTCAGTCAGTATTCAGGCGACTCAAGACCTCAGGATTTAAGTCACGAAATTCAGGGTTCAGGTTTCGGGGTGCCGGCCACTCGGAGCGAAAGTCAAATAATGGTGGACATAAAAGTGGAACTGCAGGGTTGGAATGTCAGGTGTGTCGCCGCCTCCCGACTTGCGCCTCTCTCTCTCTCTCTCTCTCTCTCTCTCTCTCTCTCTCTCTCTCTCTCTCTCTCTCTCTCTCTCTCTCTCTCACCCCCTCTACAACTCGCATCCGTTATTCCAGGTGCGATCTCTGGTCGCGCTCCTTTGGACCTCCTCTATCACATCTACCGTATGCGTCTCTTCCGGTCGGATGGGGTGGGGCAAAACTCAGCTTGGGTCTGACATAAGATTGTGCTGATGTGTTTTAAGTATGCAACTCTGGTACTGGCCGGGAGAGAAGACTGCTTTTTGGGAGTGCTATCAGTGGAGGTGCCATGCACGCTCCTTGCGACAATGCCATTCATTCCCTATTTCAGAACAATTCACTCCTAATTTCAATACTGTTCCTTCCCTATTTCAATTTTGTTCATTACCTGTTTCAACACCATTCACTTCGTATCGCATTACCATTCACTCTCTGTATTTATTCTATCCACTCCCTATTGCAGTAAACACACTTTTAATACTATCCACTCTCTATTTCAATATCATTCACTCCCTATTTCAATATAATTAACTCCCTATTTCAATACCATTCACTCCTTATTTCAATACCATTCACTCCGTATTTCGGTAACATTCACTCCCTATTCCATGATCATTTCAGTGGGATCCACTTCCCCACTATCTCTGTACCTTCTTCACTGGCTCACTCCCCTCACACCTCCTAGTGTTGGCCTCTTGGCCCTCACCAGTGTGCTGCTGCTGCTGGTGTACATGTAACATGTGTTTTATGTACAGGTGTCTATGTGAGTTCCTTATGCAGGTACATATATGTGTGTGTGTGTGTGTGTGTGTGTGTGTGTGTGTGTGTGTGATCTATAGCTCAAATTAGAGGGTTTACAGCAATGTTCACTATAACACTCACATACTCATCATGTTATGATGAGTATCCCTCATCGTGACGCGCGTGCGTTCGCTGAGGTGAATTACAGGTATAG
This sequence comes from Panulirus ornatus, assembly GCF_036320965.1. Lineage (NCBI taxonomy): Eukaryota > Metazoa > Arthropoda > Malacostraca > Decapoda > Palinuridae > Panulirus > Panulirus ornatus. The sequence continues at coordinate 9,908,427 of NC_092260.1, read as the reverse complement.
TGTGTACGGTCGTCTGTGGAGAGAGAGAGAGAGAGAGAGAGAGAGAGAGAGAGAGAGAGAGAGAGAGAGAGAGAGAGAGAGAGAGAGAGAGAGAGAGGCAGGGTCCCAGGTTGTCCCGAGGACCACGTGGAACATCCCACTCACCATGGCAGCCACATATCGGATGTGGTCAGGAATTAGCGAGGTAGCGTTAAGAACAGAGGACTGAGCCTGAGAGGGAATATCCTCACTTCGCCCCCTTCTCTGTTCCTTCTCTTGGAAAATTTGAAAAAGAAAAAAGGAGGGGAGGATTTCCAGCCCCCCGCTCCCTCCCCTTTTAGTCGTCTTCTGCAGGAAATACATGGCAAGTATCCTTTCTCCCCAATCCCCAATCACTGATAAATCCCTTAAGTTAGCAAAGAAATCATTCTAGAGAGCTGAACCCAAACCTCTCATTGACACCAAGAATCTTTTAGTTGTCCCTGTTAATAGTAATCTTACTTTACTTCCCGTGTTGCTTAAATCCTTTAATGTAAATGTTGCCTTCAGCAACAATAATACTATAAAGAATACCTTGATCAGGAACTCACCAGAAAACTCTCCTGGATGTATCTGTAAAGTGCCATGTAGAAACTGTGATAAGTTTTATTTTGGATAGACTGGTATGGATCTTTCTGTTAGACTTAAGCTACATGAATATAGTATAAGAACAGGACAAGAATCAAATGCCTTGTTTAATCACTTTAAAAACTATGATCAGTGTATTGACTGGAGTAATGCCATTTCAGTTATTAACTCTAACTCCAGTATCACGAGAAATATCATTGAATCTTCTATTATTAAATACAAAAAGAATTATAACAATATAAGTGAAGGTCTACACAAATTGGATAACTTTATTGTTGATAAAATTTGCAAACAATTCACCTTCTTGTCCACATAATAAGTTTATGGTACGCTCGCTGTCTGTCTTGGACAATCACATGTTTACCAAATGGCGTCCTAGTACGTCTCTTCGTTGTATATCAACTGACTGTTATATTTCTTTCTTGAATCTCCCCTGATGATGTGATTATTACACGAAAGTGTATCATATACATATATATATATATATATATATATATATATATATATATATATATAGAGAGAGAGAGAGAGAGAGAGAGAGAGAGAGAGAGAGAGAGAGAGAGAGAGAGAGAGAGAGAGGAACGAGAATCATCCGGGTAATATTTATCGGACCATGATGAAAGTAAAGTGTCCAAAGTATAACTAATTATGTAGCTTTAACTGTCGACGACCAGGTGTACAGGTCTTGGATGTGTAATAATAAGTGACACAATCTTCCTCAGGAGCAATAGCTTTACCCCTAATAAGGTTCACAACAACTTCAGATTCAGAATATGGAATCATCATCCGTCATGCTGCTTGTTCATCGCGAATTCGGCAAGCACGTTTGTAGCTTTGAATATTCTACGTAAACTCCATCTTGCTTTAGGTGATGGCATGTTAGACCCACGGAACCCATTTGGTAACTACCTCGTTTTAACTCGTGCAGTCGTTCCGGGAATATTTTTTTCTCTTTTTTTCCATTTATTCTTAATGAATGTTTTCGGCTTTGCATAGCATAGTGTGCTAATCAGATCCACTAACACTTACCACAGCTTGTCCTATTTCTCTAAGGCGCTTACAAATACTTTTCCCATCCATCTCCATGTTTAGTCTCTGCAGCCCTCCCCCTCATCCGCTCCTCCTCCTCCTCCTCCTCCAACGCCTGCTGTTTCTCTCCTCCATCCCCCTACCATCCTTCAAGTATTCTTAACCATCCCTCAGTAACATTTAAGATTCTTCTGTCATTCGTATTCTCCACGTCCACCATCTCCAACAAACGTCCTCCAACCCCCTCCCCCCAACCTCTCTCTAATGACCAGCTTAACTCACTCTAATGATGATGAGGTTACATGACCGTGCCTTGAGTACCTCCCACCCAGTTCACCCTCAGTCCACATCCCCCCCGCGGGAGCCTTCCCTCCAGCAGGGTCTCTGTGTGGTCCTCCCACTTCACTCTAAGCTGACAGTCCTCCTAGGAGCGTTCCCTCCACCTGTGGTTCCGTGTGGCCTTTATCTCCTCTTTCTCACTTTCATTCCCTCCTCCGCTTCAGCCCCCTTCCCTTTCTCTCTCTCTCCCCACGATCCCCCCACCATCCCACCAGCTCCTTCGGCGGGGTGAGGAACGGTCGTGATCGCCTCCCTTGACAGGAACACTGGCAGACATGTGCGGAGGAGTCCTCATGGTGTCGCACGCCAGTTGACAACCCAGTTACAGTTTTCCATTTACACACGTGCACCTACGCTCCATCTGGACCAAACCACCTGACAGAACCAATCCAGACATACAGACATCATGAACGCTTGCAGGTACGGGCCTGAAAACCTCCCGGAAACCTCTCAAATGGCCGGAAAAGCAGCCTTGGAGTGAGGTTCGAGGCGATGGCAAGAGGCTGGTAAGGGTGTCAAAGCCGGAGCGTGAAACACAACGAGGAGAGCCGATATGTCACTGGCGAGGTGTACGATGGGCGTCAGTATAAACAAATGGAGCTATTAAGGCGGAGGAACTGGAGACCACAACACTTGACCTCTCATTTTTGGGGGTGGAGGGGCAGGTTGGGAAGGAGGGGGAGGTTGGAGGGTGGGAGGGAGTGTTCCTGGAGTGGAACTTCGTTGTGTTTACTTTGGGGGGGGCGGCCTCACTCTCACTGGGGTTCACGTGAGGGCGAAGCTACAGGGAACCCCTCTGCAGTATCTTAGTTTACGTGACGTTTTCTTTTGTACTCTCTCTCTCTCTCTCTCTCTCTCTCTCTCTCTCTCTCTCTCTCTCTCTCTCTCTCTCTCTCTCTCTCTCCCCCCGCAAGTTAACGTTCACCGTCCGAGTGGTGCGTCTGTGAACAGCACCATTCGTCGTGTCTGTCGGTCTGTTTCTGTAAAAAGTTATCAAAATATGGGTGACGCCATTACTACTTGCCCTTAACACGCTGAGGTCAGAATGTAACATGTTAAAGCCAGACACTAATATTCAGACATCATTGCTCAAGAGATTCAAATCAAATTGTGATGGATTCCCTCTCATACAAGCCTCCGTGAGCAAGACAAAGCTGATGCTGTAGCCAAACTTGCACTTAGTAAAGGTGAGCAAGGAAACAACGTTAGTTTATCAATTAGAAGCCTCAAAACTTGAAATAGGAACGATCAGACCCCTTAGAAGCACGGACACGAGCTCAGATCACCATAAGCAGAAACATTTTCCATTACACTGAAATGTGTAAAGTAAAACGATCATGGACCACAGCGTACATACATACATACATATATACATACATACATACATACATACATACATACATGCATACATACACACGTACATACATACATATATACGTACATACATACATGCATACATACATACATACATACATACATACACACATACATACGTACATAAATACATACATACATACATACATACATACGTACATATATTCGTACATACATATACACACACATACATACATGCATACATACATACATACATACATACATACATATATACGCACGTACATACATACATACATACATACATACATACATACATACATAAATACAAGCATGCGTAGTAAGTACTTTTAACACGAGGAATCAAACATCCTCTATATATGTTTCGAAGATATTGGGACAGAAATAAAATGAAAAAATAAGATACATCATACGCATCGTTCCTACGCCATACACAGATTCATTCTTTGTTTTTTTCAATCTTGAAACACACACCCATCGATTTTTTTTTCTGATTTGAGTGACGCACCGCCGGTGGACGCATAACCAATGGATAAATCACCAGTGGATGCAACACCAGTGGACGCATCACTATGACCACACCACCAGCGGACGCACCTCCGCACCACCAGCTGATGTACCGAGAGCAGTCGACTCAAACTACCCAGCAGAGGAGACGCCATCAGCAGACATACCAGAGGTACGACCAAGAGACGCAAGATCACCGAACAGGAACAGCAGACGCAAGACTGCAACTCTAGGTCCGGACGCTTTACGTAATCTCAGTATTCACTTCTTCTGCACTTCCGAATGAATATTTCAATATTGTATGATATTCGGCGACTGCAGAGTTATATGCCAGGTGTGTGCAGACGTCCCAACTCTTCACAATATCGACCATTTTTAAGATCAGAAGAAGGATTCTGCAATCTTATCTTTAGTGTTGGTATCATATTATCTATTTGATCTATTTAAGGCAATCTCAAAATAATTCAAAGAAACCCATAATATACTACATCACCCAGTTGAACTATCCATACAGCAAGGCAATAAGAACATGTGTTTAATGTTACTTATGGCTCTATTTTCCTCGATTAATACAGCCATTCCGTTAGTGTTTTATCTTGACGTTGCACACGTAGAGTCTCTTCCCAGGTTTAATGAGTTTCTCGCAAGCGTACATTCGAGTGAAAATAATGGTGTGTGATGCAACACACTGTGATAGGCATGACCCCTCTTCCTACATTTGCGACGCTACACTGTGTTAGGGATGCCAGTATATAAGCCTTACAGTCCTTGTCACACCACGATGGTGATCAGCCCCCATGTTCGGTAGTTCTGCCATGAGTTATCCAACCATGGCCCTTGAGGACCTACTCACAATTCACTGGGACGTCCCCAACTCTCAGCTCGAAGTCCCATCCGTAATATCCACTCTGCTGGTTGTGGTGTCATGCTGAGCATTTCCAATATACTTCGCAGAGACGAAAAGGCTCAGTTCGATGTCTGGTGTTGTGGCTGAGCGCGGTCGTCTCGGGCGACGCGGCTCCGGCCTGGCTCAGCCACTTGGTTAATCCAGCCGTCTCCAGCCCCAGCCCCCTCAACACGCCCGATCTTACCATAAAGCCTTGTCTGGTCCCAAACAGTCAGGCAAACATTGTTGGCTGGGTGTTGGTAGAAAACGGGAAATGGGGGAAATCTTACAAAACAACCTTAATATCAGTATTAAAAGTAGAATGCGTCTACGGCGGGCAGGGAAATCTGACCGCTGTGTTGCCGCCCTTAAGGGAGTAAATCGACTTACACCTCCACAATCCCCACACCTCCCACGCACTCCCCATTCACTCGCACCATTGGCTCTAATGTCGCTCTTTGTGTTCTGTAAGATATCCAATTGGATCGTTATCACAGCCATTCATCTGGCGGAGAGCGGTCCTCGGTCTGGTCGCGTAGGTTGTTGGTGCGAGAGTTAAGCAGGAGATGAGCCCTCTATACACCGGGCGACGTTTGACATAAATCTCCACACTCCTGAACACCTCTCATGGCCCTCAGAAAAGCGGCTTATCTGCCTCGCATCTCGCCAGCGCTTCTCTGGCAATCCCGAATTAGATGCTGATGCTTGCTATTGTGCCGAGATGAAGAGTGAGAACGAGTACGATATGGCACTGCTTCATTTGCGGGTTTGATGGGAGTAAAGACTACAGGAGGAGCGGCAGGAGAGGGCATAGGTAGTCGTGGTGCTTTGCTCGGTCTTTGTGACCGAGTAGGAGGGCATCGTGGGTCCCCCGTTCCTGGCTAACGCTACCCACAGGTCTAGCAACACGATAAGACCACGTCCAGACACACAGACTGATACTGTGGCGACGGTAAGCTTATGTTAACACAGTTGCAAGTATTATCCACCGTGGCTCGAGAAATGTGACACAATCCTCTCAGATCCAACCATACTGTGGCCAGTACAATATATATATATATATATATATATATATATATATATATATATATATATATATATATATATATATATATATATATATATATATATACATATAATGTGTTCACGAAGCAGACATGTGACGATCACAGATGAACTTGTAGACCACGAAGGAAAATCAAAGAAGGGAAATTTGCTCAGGCGCTTTCGTGTATTTCAACACATCTTCGGAAGCAAATAGTAACAGATCACAGATGGAGGAAAGTATACAGAGGCACAACCAGTAGACGTTACCAGGATCACATCTTACACGGTGATGATACCGGAATCCACTTGCATGTGGTTACGCCCCGAGTGAAAAGTCCATCTTTGGCGAAATTGTATCATTAATAATGTGGGTCAGGTCGTACAATCTCGTCGAGGAGCCTCTCCCTCCGGCCGCCTGACAGACGTTGACTCTACCTGGCTTCTGGTGAGAAAAAGTGAGGAGAGAATTGAAGAGGAGTAGAACCAGAGGATGGGCAGTAGATGAGAAGCATCGGAGAAACGGGTGAAATGGGTTGCCTCTGGACGTCTGGAAAGATGACCAGATGACCAGTGGCTAGTTATAACAGAGGATGGGAAGCAGTGGCAAGATCTGAGGTTAGTGAGGAGAGACAGACCATCATAACTGGCGCAGTGGAACAAAGACCCTGAGGAGACTGAGGAGAAGATGTGCTGCCAAGTCTTCAGTGAAGCTGTAGAGAGAATACCAAGCACCGTTGGAGACAAATCAGGTAGGGAGATATATGGTCCTATACTTGGAAGGTTTAAAGGAGTTGAGAGTTATCTAGGACCAGTGCGCGTGGGCGGAAAAAATAGGATCTTAGTTAAAGCCACAGACGTGAAGGTTAACTAATCAAAACTGGAGGATTTAAGAGACAAGTAGGTGACATCAAAATTAAAAAGTGGTTGTAAGAGGATGTCAAGACTACCAGATCATATTCCAGACAAAGACGATGCACCATGACAATATAGTCACCAAGATAATACATAGGCAACACGACAACACGGCCGCTAATACAGTCACCATGACAACATAGGCATGGTCATAATATATTCAGCATGACGGTATAGTCACCATGACATTATATTCACCATGAAAGTATAGCCATCATGACAAAATAGTCACCTTATCAACATATCCACCGTGACAATATAGTCACCAACACAATATACGGGAAAAGGAAGGAATTAACATGACAGACACAGATGCTCCGGTGAAAGGAACGAGGAGACTTGGCGGATATGCTCAGGACCTAAACACCTTCCTGTATGGAACAACTCTCGTACCATGGGGTTACCCCACACGAAAAAAAGTATATATATATATATATATATATATATATATATATATATATATATATATATATATATATATATATATATATATATATATATATATATAACAGATGACAACAATTTACCTATGGGAGAGCAGGATTCTAACAGTCCTGCAGCCCTGCCACATCGTAGGACTGAATCAAATCCTTCTCGCCCAGAGGTAAATTATCATATATACATGAACAGTGTCTGCAAAAGACATGTCCACCCCCCGTACATTTTCAAAACCAAAACACGGCTAAGGGGTGTTGTGGGCACAAGCATCTGATACCGTCAGCGTGAAATCATCTTACATCAGGTTGCAGACGCTAATGTTACTATCAGTGTAAGCACCAGTGTCCCACCTCACTGTGCCTCAGGCTATCTTTAAGGAAGGATGGTCTTTCTTCACCCTTCCAAGCTGCCACTTCATTCTGGGAATTCCACTTCTGGGCGCTGTATCTATTCCACCTGCGCTTCAAGATGGTTAGCTCTTACCTTTCTAAGGAGAAATGGCACGAATTTCCCCCTGAATGCAAGAAAGTGTGGGTACACGTGAGATTTCTACGCTCAATGAGCACTCAGAACGCACATTTAAGCGACTGATTCCTGCAACACCTCATCGGTGGCCCGCCTCATTCAGGAACCTTACCAGTCCCATGCCCAGACGTCTGCAGATGGGAATCAAGGCTGAAGGAAAGATGATTAAATACTAAAACGTAAGGGTGACATCACCACTGAAAATGTATGGGGAGGCGGAAAAGGTGTTTTGCGGACACTATGTATGGGAGGTGAGCAGATTAGAAAGGACAGTGAGTGGTGGGATGAAGAAGCAAAGTTGCTAGTGAAAGAGAAAAGAGAGGCGTCTGAGCGATACTTACAGCCATGTCCTTTCTTCCACTTTGCCCTGCTACCCCACTGAGGTTGGTGAGGGCGATGGCTATGGCTTTGATGTTAACATTGCCTACTAAGGTGGCCTCTGACCTCCAATGGGGGATGCTGAATATATGGCTGCTTTCAGAAGCATCATCATGCCCATCGCCAAGGACTTTGATCCAGGCATAGTGTTAGTAAGTGCAGGGGTTTGATGCAGCTGATGGCCATCCTTCACCTTTAGTGGGGTACTAAGTTTCTGCCAGCTGCTTTGGTCAAATAACTAAACAATATATATAAGAATGTATAAAAAAGTGGCAGGAGGTCAAGTGGAAGGTGCAGGGGTTAAGTAAGAGGGTAAATGAGAATTGGGCTGAGCGTGTATCAGTAAACTTTAGGGAGAATAGGATGATGTTTTGGGAGGAGGTTAACACGGTGCAAAACTTAAGAGCAAATACGAACATCGACGAAGGGAGCAAACGGGGAAGTGGTTATGTCCTCTAGTTGCTCTATTCTTGCATCTTTCAAAGAACTGTTCACTGCTCACTTCACCGCCTGTTTTAAAAAAAGACTGTGATCAGGTCAACCCCTCACTCTTCTCTCCTCCAAGTCAGGCAAATTCAAAGCCTCAAAGCCTCTAAGCCATTCCCTGAGACTCACCTCTGTTAATTCTGGTACCACTGGGTGTGTGTGTGTGTGTGTGTGTGTGTGTGTGTGTGTGTGTGTGTGTGTGTGTGTGTGTTATGAATATATTCATGGGCTGTGTCCTCTCTCTCTATTGCCCTACTGGATCTTCTTTTGTTTACAACACTTGGGAAGACTTTCTTCTGCAGATGGACTTGACCTCACACTAAATAACTCCCTCGCATATTGACCAGAAAAAAAAAAAAAATAAGCAAATGCTCCATCTCTAGAGGACATATCTGCCTCTCCCACCCTCATGCTTTTACGGTACAAAAACGTCCATTAGTGTATTTAGGCCATCTATCATTCCATCTCCTCCATCTGGATCCCATGATTGCAAGGCGGAGGAGGGTGTGGCGGAGTGCCCCATCCCCGGAGGCACCTGCCGAAGTATCGGGCATACTGATGTGCACTCGAGGTCTGGATGTTTGTTTGATGTACCGTCTGGCCTGATTAGTTCCGGCTGGGTTATGGCTGAGTGAAGAGCCAGATCGCCAGGATTAGCCCGGCAGCTCCCTCGACGTCGGCGCCTCCACCCCCCCACCACAGCCGCGTGACGCCTTCCAGCCCTGCGCTCTGCCACACCTTCTCCGACGAATCTTTTTTAACCCCCGGGGTGGCTGCACGGTGTCTGCAACGTCCGCATAAGTTCGATCCACGTATTGCGATATCCACTCGAGAGCCAAAATGAAGAGAAATATACCGAAGTCTGGCGGGGCGAAACATATTATCAGCCGGTGGGCGGAGTGGTCCTGATTCGACGCGCTTCTCAACCTGACAAATTGGATGGCTGATTTAATCTACACTGAGGCCCGCCTCCCCCACTCAAGCCGAGCTGAGCTAAAGTACGCTATTTAAATGAACCAATGGAGGCAGATTAGATCATGACTGCTCGATTGGTCTTCATGTGAGTTGTCTGGAAGCTGGAACGGTTCGAGACCAGGCACATGAACTCTCGAACGACACAACGAGTGCATGACGGCCCTGGAAAAAATATTTTACTTTATCTTATATTGCACCCTGATGTGTCCTGACATATTCTGCAAGAGTATCAAAAAGAGAGCAGAATATAAAGTAGAATAAATGACGGCAGAGGAAGTACACCATTACAAGGATACAAGATTTGAAGAAGGGAATCAACATATATGTGTGGGTCTCAGCCAGCAGCTAAGAACTAGACGTCCTCTTATCACGGAGGTTAAGTAAAACATTTTGAATAAAACGTTTTTCTCTTACGAAGATGATTTTAACGACGAGATCCACAACTTTATACCAATGTTTTATGATAAAGCCACACACACATCCTCCGTGGTGTAAGAGTCAGCGTTACTGACCATGGCTGGGGTTATGGGTTAGAATCCTGGGCATGGCAATCGGCCTACGCCCTACCTGCGTGTTCACGCTTCCCTCGAGATCGCTCGACAGATAGGCACCTGGCTTAGGCGAGGGTGTGTGTGTGCCCATACATACGTAGGAATTAAGAAATGGTATATATATATATATATATATATATATATATATATATATATATATATATATATATATATAAAGCTCTCCCCGTAACGCACAAATGGTAACCATGAATAGTAACCATAATATATGTGCATTTCTTTTTCTTTCATACTTGCTCACCATTTCCCGCGGTTGCGAAGTAGTGCCAGGAACAGACCACATTTTCTCACATTCACTCTCTCTGTCGTGCGAAATCAAAGCTACCTGTCTAAAACCACGCTCCATACACTTCCATGATTTACCGGCTGCTTCACATGTCTTGGTTAAGTCCACTGACAGCACGTCGACCTCTGCATGCCACATCGTTCCAATGTTCTCAGTCCCGTGCACACATGTCACCCTCCTGCATGTTCAGGTCCCGATCATTAAAAATCTTCTTCATTCCATCCTTCCATTTCCAGTTTGGTCTCTCGCTTCTCATTCCCTCCAACTCTGACACATATATCCTCTTTGTCAACCTTTTCTAACCCATTCTCTCCATATGTCCGAACCATTTCAGCACACCCTCGACAGCTATTTCAACTGCACTCTTTTTATCACCACACACCTCTCTTTTCCTTTAATTAGTCGATCAAACCACATCACACCATATACTATCCTCAATCATTTCATTTCCAACACATCCAACCTCCTCCAAGCATCCTCATCTACAGCCCATGCCTCGCAACCATATGATATTGATGGGACTACCATACCTTCAAACATACCCATTTTTGCTCTCCTTCCATACATTCTTCGAGCAGCAGGGAAGTGTGATTTCCTCTGAAGTGGAAAGCTTCTTGACGAGACTATACTTCCAGAGATACAGCCTTGCCAAGATCACCTTTCGTTCGTGGTGTTACTTCAAACAGGTGAATTCCAGTACTACATACTATACTACTATACAGTGTATATATATATATACATTGACACGATTTACCACTTGACGCTGAGGATTTGAAACCCGGAACCACCGTGTGGTAAGCTAGTGTACTATCCGTTCATCTACGTGAAAAAACTTTCCATCTTAAACCAACCAGCTGTCCACTGGCTTCCCTGCCCCATTACTTGACCTGAGAGGGTGAAGGAAAGCCTGCATACACACGAGTCTGGGGAAGCTCCAGTCCATCCTCACAATCTAGGCTCAGTAATGTGTGTGTGTGTGTGTGTGTGTGATCACTGCATGTATAGTATTCTGGAAACACTAACAGTATGAGGCCCCAGCAGGAGTGTGGTCCTGACGACAGCTCCAGCCGTCGCCCCTCCTCCGTACCCTTCCTTGCCCACTAGTACCCCCTCGCTCAACCCTTGACTGTGATAAGTTGCGGATCTCAACAGGTGCTGTGCAGATAATAGACAGACGACTGCAGCAGACCGCTGGAGCTATCAGGAGGAACATGTGTTCTAGGGCTTCTGTTCCCTGCGGCCGGAACGGATCCAGGCAGCCGCTAGGATCCGTCTTGCCGTCCCACCCTGGAACACAGTGGCGTACAGCTGAACAGCGGTGGGCTGAGTTGTAGGATATATGGAGGCCAGCAACAGTGCACGCTCAGTGTCGGGACACACTAATGCCAGAGAGCCTACCGCGCCAGGGGCTTCTCTTTATATCATATCATAATAATGAAACAAGTAACATAATTCTTAGCAAAATTAAAAATACACCTACTTGAAATCTGAAAAGTAAAGCAAAGGTAATGATATTTTATTTCAAAACAAAATTATCATAAGTCGAAACTTGTTCGCTTGACTTAATGATGACTTCATGCAGGGCCATCTGAGCTGTGGAAGTCAATGCAAAGCCACAACACCCGTACTACACAGCACAACTAACGTTATACACCCTCAACATCAAACGTAGGACCAGGCATCCAACACTCTCCACATGACGCTTATAATGTGTCTCACCTTATGCTGTCCTCACACTGGACATACATTGCCAACCAGACCTCTACACCCTTGGCCCTGACACACTACATTCTAAGCCCTTACATCCTGGTCCCTACACCTTGCATCCTACACCCTAAATCCTACATTCTGGGTTCTACATCCTGCAACATGCAACCCACCATCATATGCCCTGCATCCTACATCCTGTATTTTAAATCCTGCATATTACGACCTTAGCTCTACACCCTCTCCACATTGGGTTCCACACCCTTCAGCCTACACCCTTCAAACCGTACACCCTGCACCCTACACCATGCACCCATCATACCTTAAAACCTTTTGTCATACACCCTTCACGTTATACACCCTTTACCCCATAGCAAGCACCCTCCACTCTAACCCCTACACCCTACAGACTACACCTTTCACTCCATTCACCCTTTTCATTTCACCCTGAACCCTCCACTCAATATATCCTGAGCCGCACATCATACAGCCTCCTCCCTCCATACCATGCACCTTGGGCCCTACACCCAACACTAAATCACACCGTACACCCTTTGTCCTACACCCAGAACCCTCCACACCGTACACTCTAGGCCCCATACCCTAAAACTTGCACCCTCCACACCATACACTCTGGGTCATACAACCTACAGCCTGCACCCTCCACATTATACACACTGAGACCTACACCCTACAGCCTGCACCTTCCACACAATACACCCTGGGCCATACACCCTACAGCCTGTACCCTCCACATTATACAACCTGGGACCTACATCCTACAGCCTGCACTGTGGATCATACACCCTACGGTCTGTACCTTTCCCCCTCCACAGCATACGTCCTTGGCCCTACACCCTACAGCCTTCGCCCTCCACACCATACACCCTAGGTCATACACCCTACAGCCTGCACCCTCTACACCGTAGACCTTGGGCCGTACACCCTACATGTCAGCCGAGCAGGCGGGACGCCTTGCCATTGCTAATCATCCAACATACCCCAATATGTCAACGTGAGACCCGTAGAAAATGCCAAATTGTTTTAATCAATATTCAGACTCCTCCTCGTCACATTAAAGGAAGAGTGAGTGGACCAAAGGGACCAGGGAAGAGCGATCGAGGACCGTGGCAAAGTGGGCGGGGAACCGTGGCAGAGTGGGCGGGGAGCGTGGCAGAGTGGGCGGGCCTCCAGTATCGTTAACCACCGCGCACCCGCTAACAATTTGTCAGGTTGATGTGCTTGACGAATCATTAATTACGTTCTAAACCAATGAATCTCAATGCAGGGGTTTAAGTAGAGGCGTTGGTGGAGCGCTGGGCGATCCTGGAGACTGTCTTCCTGCGGTGTGGGTCGCATATATATTGGTATTAAGCACCTCGTGTGTGTGGGGACTGAACCATGACTCTACTTGCCTCGCAGTTCACCAGCCTCGGGTGGCTGCTTGGACGCTTTGAAGTGCCTCGTTTGATTCTCATTTTTTTTCTTCTCTTTTACTTCAAGATATATAAAATGGTGCTGGCTATTGTTGATAGACATTTCACGTCTTTTATGGAGTACTGGTATTTACTTGTTTGTACGTAAATTTATATGTGATTACATCTAATAACTCTTTGTGTGTTGCATGGGGAGCATCTCGTTGTCCCGTCTCTAAACCTCGTATGTATGTGCCACGTCTTCACTACCGTGTGTGTGTGTGTGTGTGTGTGTGTGTGTGTGTGTGTGTGTGTGTGTGTGTGTATCCACATTCCTAATTATTCAGCTATGATCAGATGTAATGTAGATATTTCCCATGCTTGCTGTTCCCTATCATCTCATCAGCTCTTCGTCCCTCTTCGAACCCAAAACTGTTTCTCATCCTCTGTCCCTGTTTCTACATCTTCACCACCTCTCCCTCCACGCCAGTGCATCCTTATCTACCTACGCTATCTACCCTCCTGTCTACCCACGCTATCTACCTCTCCATCTCCACCATCTCTGCTTCTACAACTTCTATACCCACCACCATCACTGCCTCCTTCTCCATACTCTTTCCCTCCTATTTACATCCACTTCCTTTTCCGTCCACCTTACCACCTTCATCCCCATCTCCACAATGTGACTCTGCGTCCCTCCCCTTCCTTCCACTACTTTCGCATCCACCAACCAAGAGTTGACACACACTATCGCGCCGTCTACGGCCAGACAAACGTTTTTCTCCTGGCTTTCCTCAGGGAACATACCTGATCCGCTCTTAATCGTAGTTACCCGTCATAATGTGGGTAGCCTTTCAAAATACCCTTCACACATTTCGCTGACGTCATGAGCTTCTAACCACCTTGCAATAGCCTCCCACGATCTACAGGAATTCTCAGCACATATGTTCTTTTGAACGGACTATATCTGATCAGTCATTAGGTAATGTAAATGAAGAATTTTTTCAAATACCTTCTTTCCACGCGACTAGAATTCTCCATCATGCTGAAAACTGAACAGCAGTCCATTATACACAGTGAAAAGAAACAGATATTTAGAGGCCTCTCATAATAACACACTGGAATCATAAAATACAATGAAATGTTAGCAGAGATACACGACGACATCCGGGAATATATCGTTAACATACGCAAGCATGTATCATTGCCATATGGTGGAATCTATAAGAAGCTTACGTGTGGAAATATGACACATTATATCAACAGAGAGATATCATTGATATATTAAGGGAGGTATCATATATATATATATATATATATATATATATATATATATATATATATATATATATATATATATCACGAATCACGAATCTATCGTGGACAGGATCACGCACACATGCAGGAACGTATAACGAATATTGCAGAAAGATATGACGGCCACATCCAGGGAGACACCACAGACCTCACATGTGTTCTGTGAGTTCGAGACATATCAGGACTCTCCTACGATATGTTTACGTTGTATCGCTGGCTGGGTAGGTACTCTCGCCTTACGTTCTCTTGTCGCAAGCAGAGGGCGCTACATAACGGAGCAGTATTACGTCACTGACACGGCCGAAGATCTGATGCGTACTCCCATCGACAGCAGCTACCAGGAGCACTCATAACCCACACTCCATCATGACATCCAGACGTGTCGGATCATACGTCCTCCGCTTGCCATACGCAGGTGTAAACACGCGTTCATCTGGCAGTGACACAGTACGACCCACGGTCACTGGACCCTTCATCGCCCTAAAGCCCAGCACTGTCATCTGATCCGCACCTGCAGTGTCTTCACTACCCAGGACTTACCTACGGGAAACCCTTATACGACTTGGGGCTTAAATTTCATCTCCACCGACACCAAAAATAAAAATGCTTACCAGGAGACATTGGTGCGATGCTCCTCACACTTGAGAGGATTTCGATGATGATGTGTTTTAGAACGCATTCACAGAGCTGATCTTATAGCTATGTAGTGTATGTCACTGGCGAAAAGTCTGTAGTCTAGATTCATTGTCCTGATTCCCCTCCTTAACCACTCTTATCGTCTTCACTTGTTTTCTTATCTACCGAATACTTATAACTTTTCATAGTGTATGTTTCTCGCGTTCATACTGATAAGGTGCTACACTCATCTTTTCATATCCATAATGCATTTTGGTGTATTCATGAAACGTCTCACGTGTACTGCCTATCTTGCTGATTGTACAGTTTTGCTAACCATTATCTTTCATCTTTGTGCTTCTCTTGCCTAAAGTAAGGGCCACATGCCAAGTTTAGTGTGTGTGTGTGTGTGTGTGTGTGTGTGTGTGTGTGTGTGTGTGTGTGTGTGTGTGTGTTGTCCTTTACACCTGAAGGTTTTAAAGATGTTTCGGTTGGTGGACGTACCTGTTGCGTGACGCTGGCCGCCTTATTCATGACCCTGGCAGTTAACAACACGGTAAGCACAACCAACCAACCAACTACCTAACCAGCCATCCATGTATCTATCCATCCAACCAACCGCACCAACAAACCATCCAATCATCCTACCAACCATCTAATCAACCAATCGACCAACCAACCATCCATATATCCATCCTACCAACCAACCAACAAGCGTCCATTCATCCAACCAAGCATCCGTTCATCTAACCAACCAACCAACCAACCAACCAAAAAAAACATCCATCCACCTCACCAGCCATCCATCCATCCAACCAACCAACTAACCAACCAACTAACCAGCCAACTAACCAATCATTCAACTAACTAACTAACTAACTAACTAACCAACCTATTTACCCACCTAAATAGTTGACTGTTTACAGGCAGTACAGTTGTAATCCACACATGCTTTATCTTTCTTAGTATATGAAAGTGTCAAAATCTATTTAGATATTAGATTCCATCACCTTCTAAATCTCTGTCTACCCACCTGTCCAGCTCCACTACCTTCCCGTCTATTCCATTACTCACCAACTGTAGTGCTCCATATAACTTCTCGTGCCTTATTCTTGGACTAGATTATAGCCTTAACTCCCCGTCTACTTCATCTCCCTGTATACTCTGGTACCCATATGATCGACCTCCGCTACCTTCCAACGTATCTTGCCCCTTCCACCTCCACCGTCTCCCTGTATACCTCGCTCACCTCCCCGTCTATCACACTGCTTCATGATCTCGCTCCTCCTACTGTTAACGCTATCCATCTACGGTACATCTTTGTCTGTCACACTATCTGGTCCACCACGTGTACCTCCCTGTCTGCCCACACTACCTGTCTACCTATACTGCCTGTCTGCCTACACTACCTGTCTACCTACACGGCCTGTCTGTCTATACTACCTGTCTACCTACACTGCCTGTCTGCCTACGCGAACCGTCTATCTACACTGCCTGTGTACCTACACTGCCTGTCTACCTACACGGCCTGTCTACCTATACTACCTGTCTGCCTACACTGCCTGTCTACCTACACTCCCTGTCTACCTCTACTACCTGTCTACTTACACTGTCTGTCTACCTACACTGCCTGTCTGCCCACACTACCTGTCTACCTACACTGCCTGTCTGCCCACACTACCTGTCTACCTACACTGTCTGTCTACCTACACTGTCTGTCTACCTACACTGTCTGTCTACCTACACTGCCTGTCTACCTATACAACCTGTCTATCTACACTGCCTGTCTACCTACGTTTCCTTATCACCGTCCCTTCCTCCTTGACCCACCAGGTCAATGAAGATTGATCTCCACCCAAACGAAAATTTGTCTTCACATACAAGCCGGACCTAATTAATAAAAAGGCCGCTTCGAATTGTACCTGACTAGACCAGTCATTATACGTGGGCGGATTCATGGGGTCCAAGGCAGAGAGGGAAAGGCATGTTGTCCCTCTGGGTCAGAGGAACACCCACACTCGACCCATTCCCCCCCATGGGAACGGATCGTTAATGGTTGTCATTATCTCCACATACAATACCCCGGACAGATTTTGTGGCCGCTTCATACTTACGATCCAAGCGGGTCCAGTCCGACCAAGTGGGGCGGGGGGTGGAGTCTGGAACCTCCTGGTTTACGTCACATGTCCCTGATCATAACAATCATCAAATCATATTTCTTGACCCTAATAATTATATTCTCCTTATCGGTCACGAATTAGACTTGTTTCCCGGGAGCTCGTCTTTTCATCTCGACAAACCCCCGTGTGAGTGTATACCTGTGTGAGGACACGACACCTGTGTACACTATGAAGAGCATCTCCCCTTAAACTATACTGAGGGATACCAAGCGTTTGTATATAGCGACCGAGGAGGCCCCTCCCCAGCAGTGCTGTATCCCACCCGTCCATGTATGCAAATCTCTGGTGTGTATAGAGTCCTCAGGCCGGAAACAATTTGTCTGCAGGCTCCGCCCTGGCCAGTGTGTCGGGAGCGTAGCCAAAGTTGACCTCAACTGACCTGACGTCCAGACGTGGACACACACACACACAACCCCACACCTCCTAAGGGTTCTCCTGGGGTGACAAGATGGGTGGGACACACACACTACACAAGTGTGTATAAGGAAATGCTTGCATTAATGCTTCAAACTGCCACATACAAGAGGGTTCACTGTGGACCCCACCTGTATATGAATTATCTGAGTATACGTACAGGGTGATCGCATAGTGTACACACACCACAAAAACAGTCTTTATACCAGCGAATGGCAGGTCTCAGAATGATCAGCCGTTAGCTTTAAGAGGTTAGTATGATCTTGTGATTTTTTCGTCACATTATGTCACTCTGAAAGTGTAAAGAGGGTTTCTCTCCCATGTGTACATAACACAGACATAGGCATAGCCTGTCACTCAGTTCTCTGCTTGTAGCATACCCTGACTTTGGGTACACAGACCTTCAACTGTTTCTGGTGTACCTCCTTCCACACCTTAACACTCAGAATGATCTATGATATCCCCCTGTGGATTTCTCCTCACACTGTACTCAATCATTCCCACTTTTCTTCTCTTCCACCATCTCTGATGAGTAACGTAGCAGTAACACTCTACCATAGACTTGCCTCGGTAATCTCCCAGTGTACATCTACCCCTCAGAGACTGACTAAACTCCTACCTACTCTTAGTTACTGCATGTCGCTTCCTTACGTCCGTCTAGCAGCTACTGGGCTCACTGTCTTCCCCGCGCACCACACACGATCCCCACCCGCACGCTCAACACGCCTCACTATCTTCGTTACTCTCCAGTCTTATTGACAACCTCCCTCCGTCTGCTCTCAAGACTTGTTTCACGTCTGTCTACGTATGTATCCGGTGGTCACATACTCTGCCTCACGTGACCACATGGTTAACATTGAGCAAACAATACTCGCCCACACCTCCAACTGAAGTTCATTTGACTGTGATAACATTTTTGTTACCTAGTGACAGCACTCGGATCTCGTTCCTTTTTATCAAGGAATAAAATATTGAATTCCAAATTGAATTAATCACATTTTCTCATTCGTATTCCTCTCTTGTGTGCCTCAGATGTATAATTTTTCCCAATTTTTCAGTTTCGTTTGAAAGTATTCCATTATTTTCACTGAGCTACATATTCTGTTTCATTACCTTCCTGTCCATATCTTCTATGTCTCTTATCTCTCATCACTTTAGCTCCTGCTTTTTTCTTTAGCCTTGTCTCCCTACGAGAGATTTTCCTTCAGCTGTACTATCCGCGCGTTCCTTCACCAGTAACATCCGCGCGTTCCTTCACCAGTAACATCCACGTGTTCCTTCACCTGTAACATCCACGTGTTCCTTCACCTGTAACATCCACGTGTTCCTTCACCAGTAACATCCACGTGTTCCTTCACCTGTAACATCCACGTGTTCCTTCACCAGTAACATCCACGTGTTCCTTCACCTGTAACATCCACGTGTTCCTTCACCTGTAACATCCACATGTTCCTTCACCAGTAACATCCACGTGTTCCTTCACCTGTAACATCCACGTGTTCCTTCACCAGTAACATCCACGTGTTCCTTCACCTGTAACATCCACGTGTTCCTTCACCTGTAACATCCACGTGTTCCTTCACCTGTAACATCCACGTGTTCCTTCACCAGTAACATCCACGTGTTCCTTCACCAGTAACATCCACGTGTTCCTTCACCTGTAACATCCACATGTTCCTTCACCAGTAACATCCACGTGTTCCTTCACCTGTAACATCCACGTGTTCCTTCACCAGTAACATCCACGTGTTCCTTCACCTGTAACATCCACGTGTTCCTTCACCTGTAACATCCACGTGTTCCTTCACCTGTAACATCCACGTGTTCCTTCACCAGTAACATCCACGTGTTCCTTCACCAGTAACATCCACGTGTTCCTTCACCAGTAACATCCACGTGTTCCTTCACCAGTAACATCCACGTGTTCCTTCACCTGTAACATCCACGTGTTCCTTCACCAGTAACATCCACGTGTTCCTTCACCTGTAACATCCACGTGTTCCTTCACCTGTAACATCCACGTGTTCCTTCACCAGTAACATCCACGTGTTCCTTCACCTGTAACATCCACATGTTCCTTCACCAGTAACATCCACGTGTTCCTTCACCTGTAACATCCACATGTTCCTTCACCTGTAACATCCACGTGTTCCTTCACCTGTAACATCCACATGTTCCTTCACCAGTAACATCCACGTGTTCCTTCACCTGTAACATCCACGTGTTCCTTCAACTGTAACATCCACGTGTTCCTTCACCTGTAACATCCACGTGTTCCTTCACCTGTAACATCCACATGTTCCTTCACCTGTAACATCCACGTGTTCCTTCACCAGTAACATCCACGTGTTCCTTCACCTGTAGCATCCACGTGTTCCTTCACCTGTAACATCCACGTGTTCCTTCACCAGTAACATCCACGTGTTCCTTCACCAGTAACATCCACGTGTTCCTTCACCAGTAACATCCACGTGTTCCTTCACCAGTAACATCCACGTGTTCCTTCAACTGTAACATCCACGTGTTCTTTCACCTGTAACATCCACGTGTTCCTTCACCTGTAACATCCACGTGTTCCTTCACCTGTAACATCCACATGTTCCTTCACCAGTAACATCCACGTGTTCCTTCACCAGTAACATCCACGTGTTCCTTCACCTGTAACATCCACGTGTTCCTTCACCAGTAACATCCACGTGTTCCTTCACCAGTAACATCCACGTGTTCCTTCACCTGTAACATCCACGTGTTCCTTCACCAGTAACATCCACGTGTTCCTTCACCAGTAACATCCACGTGTTCCTTCACCAGTAACATCCACGTGTTCCTTCACCAGTAACATCCACGTGTTCCTTCACCTGTAACATCCACATGTTCCTTCACCAGTAACATCCACGTGTTCCTTCACCTGTAACATCCACGTGTTCCTTCACCTGTAACATCCACGTGTTCCTTCACCTGTAACATCCACATGTTCCTTCACCAGTAACATCCACGTGTTCCTTCACCAGTAACATCCACGTGTTCCTTCACCAGTAACATCCACGTGTTCCTTCGCCTGTAACATCCACGTGTTCCTTCACCTGTAACATCCACGTGTTCCTTCACCAGTAACATCCACGTGTTCTTTCACCTGTAACATCCACGTGCTCCTTCACCAGTAACATCCACGTGTTCCTTCGCCTGTAACATCCACGTGTTCCTTCACCTGTAAATCCACGTGTTCCTTCACCAGTAACATCCACGTGTTCCTTCACCAGTAACATCCACGTGTTCCTTCACCTGTAACATCCACGTGTTCCTTCGCCTGTAACATCCACGTGTTCCTTCGCCTGTAACATCCACGTGTTCCTTCACCTGTAAATCCACGTGTTCCTTCACCAGTAACATCCACGTGTTCCTTCACCTGTAACATCCACGTGTTCCTTCACCAGTAACATCCACGTGTTCCTTCACCAGTAACATCCACGCGTTCCTTCGCCTGTAACATCTACGTGTTCCTTCACCAGTAACATCCACGTGTTCCTTCACCAGTAACATCCACATGTTCCTTCACCTGTAACATCCACGTGTTCCTTCACCAGTAACATCCACGTGTTCCTTCACCAGTAACATCCACGTGTTCCTTCACCTGTACATCCACGTGTTCCTTCACCAGTAACATCCACGTGTTCCTTCACCAGTAACATCCACGTGTTCCTTCACCAGTAACATCCACGTGTTCCTTCACCAGTAACATCCACGTGTTCCTTCGCCTGTAACATCCACGTGTTCCTTCACCTGTAACATCCACGTGTTCCTTCACCAGTAACATCCACGTGTTCCTTCACCAGTAACATCCACGTGTTCCTTCACCAGTAACATCCACGTGTTCCTTCACCAGTAACATCCACGTGTTCCTTCACCAGTAACATCCACGTGTTCCTTCACCTGTAACATCCACGTGTTCCTTCACCAGTAACATCCACGTGTTCCTTCACCTGTAACATCCACGTGTTCCTTCACCTGTAACATCCACGTGTTCCTTCACCTGTTCGATCATCATCTTGGGCATCATTCCCTCCATATATTCCTTCATTTCATCAGGTTGTTTCTATCTATCTATCTATAGATAGATAGACAGATAAATAGATAGCTACAGTAAGACACTACCACATAGATATGTAGACTGATAGATATATGGCCAATGTATTGACTGAAGTAACGCCAATTCAGTTATCAACTCTTAACTCTTTTACCACGAGAAATATCAGTGAATTACTGATCATTTAATATAAAAAGAATTTTAACATTAACATCACTGGAGGTCTATACAATCTGGATAGCTTTGTTGCAGACAAAATTGGCAAATAGTTCCCTTTCTAGTCCACATAATAAAAATTTTTATGAAGGGCATGATGCCTGATCCGAACACCATCAACACGAACACCTTCATCCGGTAACGCCTGTTTAACAATGGCATGTGATCATTACACGAAAGTGCACTTGGGAACTTACCGTGTTTTTCATGTTATATATATATATATATATATATATATATATATATATATATATATATATATATATTTTTTTTTTTTTTTTTTTTTGCTTTGTCGCTGTCTCCCGCGTTTGCGAGGTAGCGCAAGGAAACAGACGAAAGAAATGGCCCAACCCACCCCCATACACATGTATATACATACGTCCACACACGCAAATATACATACCTACACAGCTTTCCATGGTTTACCCCAGACGCTTCACATGCCTTGATTCAATCCACTGACAGCACGTCAACCCCGGTATACCACATCGCTCCAATTCACTCTATTCCTTGCCCTCCTTTCACCCTCCTGCATGTTCAGGCCCCGATCACACAAAATCTTATTCACTCCATCTTTCCACCTCCAATTTGGTCTCCCTCTTCTCCTCGTTCCCTCCACCTCCGACACATATATCCTCTTGGTCAATCTTTCCTCACTCATTCTCTCCATGTGCCCAAACCATTTCAAAACACCCTCTTCTGCTCTCTCAACCACGCTCTTTTTATTTCCACACATCTCTCTTACCCTTACGTTACTTACTCGATCAAACCACCTCACACCACACATTGTCCTCAAACATCTCATTTCCAGCACATCCATCCTCCTGCGCACAACTCTATCCATAGCCCACGCCTCGCAAC
The DNA here is from genome assembly GCF_036320965.1 of Panulirus ornatus. Lineage (NCBI taxonomy): Eukaryota > Metazoa > Arthropoda > Malacostraca > Decapoda > Palinuridae > Panulirus > Panulirus ornatus. The sequence goes on along the minus strand of NC_092260.1, from coordinate 9,885,282 downwards.
CATACAACATTGTTGGAACCACTATTCCTTCAAACATACCCATTTTTGCTTTCCGAGATAATGTTCTCGACTTCCACACATTCTTCAAGGCTCCCAGAATTTTCGCCCCCTCCCCCACCCTATGATCCACTTCCGCTTCCATGGTTCCATCCGCTGCCAGATCCACTCCCAGATATCTAAAACACTTCACTTCCTCCAGTTTTTCTCCATTCAAACTCACCTCCCAATTGACTTGACCCTCAACCCTACTGTACCTAATAACCTTGCTCTTATTCACATTTACTCTTAACTTTCTTCTTTCACATATATATATATATATATATATATATATATATATATATATATATATATATATATATATATATATATATATATATATTTATATATATATATCATACTATTCGCCATTTTCCGCGTTAGCGAGGTAGCGTTAAGAACAGAGGATATTTCCTTTGAGGGGAATATCCTCACTTGGTCCCCTGCTCTGTTCCTTTATTAGGAAAACTAAAAATGAGAGGGGAGGATTTCCAGCCCCCGCTCCCTTCCCTTTTAGTCGCCTTCTACGACACGCAGGGAATACGTGGTAAGTATTCTTTCTCCCCTACATATATATTCTTACTACCAAGAAGTTCCTTAGCCCTATGATCTCCTTTCCTCACATCCTACACATTCTCTTTATCTTCCTTACCCATGTATCATTTCAAGCTGGGGGTAATCATACACCACATTATAAGATTCTAAGCTCTTCTCACACTCGTGTCCAGCCCGGTGTACAAACTGTCTACAACGGTAAACCACCGCCTAATTTGTGCATACGATCAACCCTAGTTCAAGTATGACGTTCGCTTCAAAGATCCAGTTTGTCTGTTCCCATCTCCAGACCAAAACATCATCTCCACACACTGCACTGGCTCCAGTGTTAGCGTCAGTCCTCCGTGATCATTGCATCAGGCGCTGCACCATTTGAGTCACAAAGTCTCGAAACATGGAAGCATCATTACCCTTATCAGCTTCCCTCGCTGACGAAGAGGATCTCGATCTGACCAGAGAGGTTGTATTACCTGCAGTGTCGCTTGCATCATCGGATCAGTCACGTCTGTGTCGTATAGTCTCGCGGATGTGGTACATATAAACTAAAAACCCACTCCTACATCAGTAAGACTAACGCCTTTACCTTAGTTATGGCTCGATGGCCAACAAAGAACACAGTGTTGGGAGTTGATGATATTAATACCGCAGTCTTCTGTACGCACGTCACACCTGCACAGCTTTCCTGCATTTGTATGAACACTTGCGTTTAGTGCTTATCATTCTGTTTTTGCCAACGAGGCACGTGTGTGTGTGTGTGTGTGTGTGTGTGTGTGTGTGTGTAACTGTTGGTGTGAGCTGATGTCTTTCGATTAGCCCAACACAACTGCGGGATTTTTTCCCTGGGCGAACACGAAGTGTTTCCTTTGTTGACAAATGGCTCTTAGTAATATTACTGGCAGGTGTACCAACACGAGTACATCATTTCACCACCATCATTTCCATGAGTTCTGGCTCACATGCACGGCCCTGGCGATACTGGTTAGAGTGAATGTGTCTGGCTATACTACGCTTTTCGTGGCTACGCTGAATGCGTGATGGTTCTGCTAATAATGCTTCGGACTCACGACCAACATATCACATGTATGGGAGGCACGTTACTGACAGTGAAATAGACACACAGACAGTCTTTTATACACAATTCTATCATTTCAATGAAAACAGACTTTCAAACAGGTAAATGAATATCATCCAAAACATAAAATAGATATTCTAAAAGGTCATCAACTGGAACTTTTGTGAAAAGTGAGGAAACATCAAAGCTAAAAAGTTTGAAATGAAAATTAACATACATATTGTTAAGCTTGTCAACTAAATCTACATTGTTTATTATATCAAAATTTGATATCTTACCCACTAAAGGGCTTAACAAAGAAACTAGCCATTTTGACAATGCAGTCTGTTGTGGATGAGAGGGCTTGGAAAGTGAGTCAGTTCTTGTTCGCTGATGATACAGCTCTGGTGGCTGATTCGGGTGAGAAACTGCAGAAGCTAGTGACTGAGTTTGGTAAAGTGTGTGAAAGAAGAAAGCTGAGAGTAAATGTGAATAAGAGCAAGATAATTAGGTTCAGTAGGCTTGAGGGATAAGTCAATTGGGAGGTAAGTTTGAATGGAGAAAAACTGGAGAAGGTGAAGTGCTTCAGATATCTGGGAGTGGATTTGGCAGAGGATGGAACCATGGAAGCGGAAGTGAGGCACAGGGTGGGGGAGTGGGCGAAGGTTGTGGGAGCGTTGAAAAATGTGCGGAAGGCGAGAACGTTATCTCGGAGAGCAAAAATAGGTATGTTTGAAGGAATAGTGGTTCTAACAGGCATGGGCCATAGATGGGGTTGTGCGGAGAAGGGTGGATGTGTTGGAGGTGAAATGGATGAGGACAATATGTGGTATGAGGTGGTTTGATCGAGTAAGTAATGAAAGGGTAAGAGAGATGTGTGGTAATAAAAAGACTGTGGTTGAGAGAGCAGAAGAGGGTGTATTGAAATGGTTTGGTTACATGGAGAGAATGAGTGAGGAAAGATTGACTAGCAGGATATAAGTGTCAGAGGTGGAGGGAACTAGAAATGGGAGATCAAACTGGAGGTGGAAGGATGGAGTGAAAAAGATTTTGAGCGATCGGGGCCTAAATATTCAGAAGGGTGAAAGGCGTGCAAGGAATAGATTCAACTGGAACGATGTGGTATACCGGGGTCGATGTGCTGTCAATGGATTGAACCAGGGCATGTGAAGCGTCTGTAGTAAACCATGGAAACTTTTGTAAGGCCTGGATGTGGAAAGGGAGCTGTGGTTTCGGCGCATTACACATGACAGCTAGAGACTGAGTGTGAACGAATATGGCCTTTGTTGTCTTTTCCTAGCGATACCTCGCGCGCACGCGGGGGGAGGGGGGGGTGCCATTTCATGTGTGGCGGGGTGGCGGCGGGAATGGATGAAGGCAGCATGTATGAATATGTACATGTGTGTATATGTATATGTCTGTGCATGTATATGTATGCATACGTTGAACTGTATAGGTATGTATATGTGCGTGTGTGGGCATATATGTACATGTGTATGTGGGTGGGTTGGGCCATTCCTCTTCTTTTTCCTTGCATTACCTCGCAAACGCGGGAGACGGCGGTTATGTATAATAAGATAGAAAAAAACATGGTTTAACCCAGACGCTTCACATGCCCTGATTCAATGCATTGACAGCACGTCGACCTCAGTATACCACATCGATCCAATTCACTCTATTCCTTGCCCGCCTTTCACCCTCCTGCATGTTCAGGCCCCGATCACTCAAAATCTTTTTCACTCCATCTTTCCACCTCCAATTTGGTCTCCCACTTCTCCTCGTTCCTTCCACCTCCGACACTATATATATATCCTCTTGGTCAATCTTTCCTCACTCATTTTCTCCATGTGCCCAAACCATTTCAAAACACCCTCTTCTGCTCTCTCAACCACGCTCTTTTTATTTCCACACATCTCTCTTACCCTTACATTACTTACTCGATCAAACCACCTCACACCACATATTGTCCTCAAACATCTCATTTCCAGCACATACACCCTCCTGCGCACAACTCTATCCATAGCCCACGCCTCGCAACCATACAACATTGTTGGAACCACTATTCCTTCAAACATACCCATTTTTGCTTTCCGAGATAATGTTCTCGACTTCCACACATTCTTCAAGGCTCCCAGGATTTTCGCCCCCTCCCCCACCCTATGATTCACTTTCGCTTCCATGGTTCCATCCGCTGCCAGATCCACTCCCAGATATCTAAAACACTTTACTTCCTCCAGTTTTTCTCCATTCAAACTTACCTCCCAGTTGACTTGACCCTCAACCCTACTGTACCTAATAACCTTGCTCTTATTCACATTTACTCTTAACTTTCTTCTTTCACACACTTTACCAAACTCAGTCACCAGCTTCTGCAGTTTCTCACATGAATCAGCCACCAGCGCTGTATCATCAGCGAACAACAACTGACTCACTTCCCAAGCTCTCTCATCCCCAACAGACTTCATACTTGCCCCTCCTTCCAAAACTCTTGCATTCACCTCCCTAACAACCCCATCCATAAACAAATTAAACAACCATGGAGACATCACACACCCCTGCCGCAAACCTACACTTACCGAAAACCAATCACTTTCCTCTCTTCCTACACGTACACATGCCTTACATCCTCGATAAAAACTTTTCACTGCTTCTAACAACTTGCCTCCCACACCATATATTCTTAGTACCTTCCACAGAGCATCTCTATCAACTCTATCATATGCCTTCTCCAGATCCATAAATGCTACATACAAATCCATTTGCTTTTCTAAGTATTTCTCACATACATTCTTCAAAGCAAACACCTGATCCACACATCCTCTACCACTTCTGAAACCACACTGCTCTTCCCCAATCTGATGCTCTGTACATGCCTTCACCCTCTCAATCAATACCATCCCATATAATTTACGAGGAATACTCAACAAACTTATATCTCTGTAGTTTGAGCACTCACTCTTATCCCCTTTGCCTTTGTACAATGGCACTATGCACGCATTCCGCCAATATATATACATATATATATTTTTCTTTTCAGGAACCAAAACGGCACAGGCACAACGTGAGAGAAAAGGGTAAAAGGAGAAGAAAGTAGAAATCAATCATGACTCAGCAGGTGTTTGTAGACCTGACTCTTGAAGGAAGGATTACACGAAGACGGAAAGTCACAAGGAAGAGAATTTCACAGCTTAACTGTTTGTGGGGAGAGAGAGGTGTCATAACGGCCAAGCCTCGCTAACCCCTGAGGCGTTAGCGAGGTAGCGCCATGGACATACGAAGTAAAGGACTCATTCACTCACGTATATTCTTAAGCTGTCATGTGTAATGCACCAAAACCTCAGTCCTCTCTGTCCACAAGCAAGCTTCACGGACCTTTCCGTGGTTTCCTTCCGCACCCTCAAGTGCCCTGGTTCAAGTTCATTGACAGCCCATCGACCACTGCATACCACATTGCTCCAATCAATCTATTCCGTGCACGCCTTTCACCCTCCTACATGTTCAGGCCCCCGAGCACTCGAAATCTGCTTCACTCCATCCTTACAATTCCAATTTGGTCTCCTCCTGCTCCTTGTCCCTTCCATTTCTGACACATATATCCTCTTTGTCAACCTCTCCACACTCATTCTCTCCATGTGTCCAAATCATTTCAGCACACCTTCTTTAGCATTCTTAGCCATACTCATCTTATTACCACAACTCTCTCTTACCCCATCATAACTTACCCGATCAATCCTCACACATACTGTCCTCAGTCACTTCAACTCCAACACATAGACCCTCTTCCACACGTTCTCATCCGTAGCCCATGCCTCACATCCACACAACACCGCTGGGAGTGCTGTGCTTTCAAAGGTACCCATTATCCGTCCTCCCAGTTAGTGATCTCTTCATTCACATATCCGCGCTTTTCTGCATATCTAACGTGGACCAAAAGAGCTGTCAGGACGAATCTAAGGAGGCGTTTCTTAATTACTATGTCCTCTGTACCTTCACAAGTGAATCTTGAAAACAGAAACAAAAATAGAACAATATCTATTGGCTCAGATTCGAATCCCTTTATATTTCAGATTCTTAGGCACATTTTATCCATGTATTCACACAATGTGACTGTCCTCTTCATATGATAAATACATATTCCCTGTATCACAAACCAAAGACAACATATCATTACCGGTGAGTCTGCCAGCGATATTGCTGGCTCGTCTGTCTGTTTATAGATGATCACTCAGAAAGCTAGACTGATGAATTTCTACTATGATTTTATCAACATAATTTTTTTCTCTATGAAAGAAGAGGATTACTTGATAAACTATGTTTGACAATACACTGGGGGTACCAAGGATATGCCCTACATGTAAAAGCATCTCATCAAGGAGGAGACAGAATTATCATGTCTGTAATACTGCCTTGGAGAAATACACACGACAACCCAGCAGACAAGGTCGGAAGAGTAGTCGATAGACGACCTTGAGAATAGGAAACGAACGAAACAGCCTAAGAAACAGTGAAATGAAAACTTCGAGATGTGGTTCATGTCATTTCCAGATGAACCCGGGGTTGATGATTTATGGAACGTGCGAGGCGACAGAGAGGGAAACAGTGGTAATTCATCAAGCAGGACGTGTGGCGAGCGTTACGCGCTAGCCCTGCCTCTTGGTAAAATCTCATCATAGATGCCGCTAGGTAGGTAGGTAGATAGGTAGATAGGTCCCCTTCTTCATGCCATTACCTATTCATAGGTGCTCTCTCTCTCTCTCTCTCTCTCTCTCTCTCTCTCTCTCTCTCTCTCTCTCTCTCTCTCTGCCACACTCCCCGGCCCTTAGCCTCACCTCCTGCCGGCTCCCTGAGTGACCATTAGCTTTACGGTCTGTAATTGTCGACTGAGAGGTTCCATTATGTAATTACAGATTCCTGGTTCCTGGTTGCAACATGACTTCCACTGTTATTTCACTTGCCTCCCCTCGCCCTACTGTTGGCCGGCCAGCGTCCTGCCTCTCCTCTCGTCTTGATGTTCTCAACAACCTCTAGGACGCTGCTGCTGCTGCTGTTATGGCTCCGTCATATACATCTAGGTGGAACCTAAATGTATGTATGTACGAGGGTGAAGTCAAGTGTTTGGGCGGCGTTACACGTTAAATACTCTTTGTTAATCGGTCTAATACACACATACACACACACACACACACACACACACACACACACACACACACACACACACACACAGAAACACACACCCACACAGAAGCACACACACACAGAAACACACACACAGAAACACACACACACACACACACACACACACACACACACACACACACACACACACACACACACTTGCTTGCATTCATCCATTCTGGCGCTACCCCGTCCCACAGGTAACAGCATCGCAACCCCCTGCTTCAGCTTCAGCGAGGTAGCGCCAGGAAAAGAGACAAAAAAGGTCACATTCGCTCACACTCAGTCTCTAGCTGTCATGCGTAATGCTCAGAAACCACAGTTCCCTATCCATATCTAGGCCCCACAGACGTTTCACAAGCCTTGGTTCAGTTCATTGACAGCACGTCGACCCCGGTATGCCACATCGTTCAAATTCACTCTATTCCGTGCACGCCTCTCATTCTCCTGTATGTTCAAGCCTCGATCGCTCAAAATCTTTCTCATTCCATCTCTCCAGAGAGAGAGAGAGAGAGAGAGAGAGAGAGAGAGAGAGAGAGAGAGAGAGAGAGAGAGAGAGAGATTAACCCTCTGAGCTTGGCAAGAAAAGCCGCGAAACAGCCAAAGATTGGCAATTAGCTCAATTCCCCGGCGGGCGCGGGTCGCAGCCCAGGACAACCATTAGCCGCACCACCTATAATTGCCGGACAAAAGGCTCTGTTAAGGGGACGCGATGGTGATACCTCCTGCCGCCGCCCCTCGGCTCCGGTGGGTGGCCGCGCGCGGCTCTGGGCGGCCGCAGGGCAGAGGTTGTGGGGTTAGACTGGGGGGGGCCTGAAAACTTAAGGACGGACGGAGAGTGGGAGAAGATTAAGGAGTTTAGCTGACGATCTGGGTGAGCTGAGGTTTAGGGAAGTCTAGCAGATGTGATGCTGAGGTTTGGGGTAGTCAAGAAGACGTGTGGAAACTGAGCTTAGGAGAAATTAGCTGAAAACGTCAAATCTAAACTGGGCTGGGAGACCAAGTTTAACAGATGCTGTGCAGTTTGGAGAATGAGAACGAGTAGATGATGATGTGAGGTTTGGAGGTTAAGGTAACTTAGGAGATGCTGGCTCGATAAATGGTTGAGGGAGTGTAGCAAATGAATTAGAGACAATAAGTAAAAGATCTCCAGTAAGCGCCATGTCCGACTGAAAGTGTACGGAGAGTTAGCGGACAAAACAAGGAACTAAACCCACTAGATTTTCAGAGAGAAAAAAAATGAGACGAAATCCTGAAGTAATTGGTGAAAAGACAGATAAGGCTTTAGCTTATTGGTGATCCCATTATATGCTCTAATGTAAGGATGGAACATTAGATAAGAGTGGACGTAGGAAAACATCCATCATTCAAGATTTATATGATTATCACCCAAGGTCAAACCAGGGTCAAATCATCCCTCCAGTTAATGTTGCAGTACAATGAATAAATGTTGATGACAGGATAACTGAAATGTGTTGCAAAATTATCCTTTCAATTTGGAAGTATTACGTGGATACCCATATATATATATATGCACATGCTAAGAGTAGGTGGTGCAGTGTAGACATATATTTTCACCCATGCTTCACTTATATATCAATAAGCATAGAAGTGTCTTATCTATAACAAAGAAAACATAATTTTTTGTCACATAAACATCTCTCCAAAGCAAGGAGTTCCAGTCTTGTGATTAGGAACTGATCACTTTAAAATTCGTAGTGATGTGCATTTTGATCATGTCTTGTCATCTGACTCTGTAGTCAGTCCAATGTGGGACCCAGAGCCAGGTCCATCTAGAGGACGATTATATAGCCAAATATTTGTGCCCGTGAACCTCTGAGCCCGAGAACGACTGGTGTGGAAATACGTACCGATCTCCACAACATGTACCTCGTGTATGACGTTCGCGCTTCACCCAGTGAATAAACTCATACACATTTTCCAAGACATAATGAATATCTTCGTCATTTAAGTTAATATGGCGACCATAGCTCGTGAGTGGGGGCATGATGGTGCTACAGGAAGATCTCATCCTCACTTGACATCCCACAAGACCACCTCACCATTAGGCCTCATAAATCATTGTTGTGGCCCACTAATCCCATGTTTTCCATCAGCCCAATCCCAGAGATCCCAGCCCATTTAGGGTCTTAGGGATCTGCCGTCACCTCCCAAGTCCCAGGGCCCCGAGAGCGGTTTTTTTTTTTTAAATATATACCCTGAATGTTCTACACTCACGACTTATATTAACGTTTTTGGCCATATGTATTCCTTAATGAGGTTGACTGACTGACTCTCTCTCTCTCTCTCTCTCTCTCTCTCTCTCTCTCTCTCTCTCTCTCTCTCTCTCTCTCTCTCCCCATACATCACCCTTAACCAGGTCACACACACACACACACACATCCCCCGACCCACCTCACCCCTCACCCTTCCCTCCAGACACCTCCATATACCCCGACCAACCCAGCCACCACACCGGACCGTAGCATTTCCGTGGCGACGCCGACAATAAAAGTGACTACGGGAGGTACTTGAGGCAACAAAGGCTGGAGTCCTGGGGTCGAGGCGGGCCCGCCAGAGAAGCTCCTCCTCGCCTGCGGTCGTTCAAGGGATAATTTAGCGGACGACGGACACCGTGACGAACTAATAGCCGTACACCCCTCCGCCTCCAGCAGGCCTCTCGCCCGAGCTGTGAGGCCATCATGAGAGAGAGAGAGAGAGAGGTCAGGTAATCATTACAACAGGTACATGCATTATGATGCGAGAGAAAGAAAGCTGGTGAGACATTCGACATCGTAACGGTTGTTCAAGCACGCCACAGAACGGGGCCAATTTCTGTGTCGCAGTCATAGACTGAATATTCTACTTTTTCCTCTCCTGGTGCTACATACTGACTGGGGAGGTTAGTTATGGTGGTACTTTGGATGGACTGTGCATTGCTGTGGTGCTCATAATTCATGTTTTCCACTGGATAGGAAAGGCAAGATGAGTGGATGCGACACACTCGGAGTTTATACGTACGTGATTGGTAGGAGTTCTCATCTCTCATTCTGTGTGGTTTTTAAGCTATACACACACACACCCACGCACCCACCCACACACACACACACACGACACACAGAAACTACACTAGGTGGAGGGAGAGCAGGGAGCACGAATACGTCGAACGCCCTTGCCTTGTACACGGTGCAGGGAGGCAGGTCAGGCATTAACAGCAAACGCCCTTGCCTTGTGTATGGTGCAGGGAGGCAGGTCAGGCATTAACAGCAATGTCCTGTCTAGCGATAACCTCCGCATCTTCTCCGTCAAGTTATCAAAAAGGATGATGGAGGAAGTGTGCGGTTTGCTCACCATACTCCTGCTGGCGAGACTGTCAATGCAGCCAGTTAGTAACGGGGTTGGCCAACGATCTTGCCAAGTGACTAAGTGGCTCTCGATATATGTTTGAAGAAGGAGCGACTCATGAAGACGCTTTTAAGTAAAGGTCTATCGAATTAGCAAACACAGATCCAGATATGAAGCGAAAACCATCTTAAACTTTAACACCAGATAAGGTGTACGTAAAGTAACCAAATACTTAACCTCGAAATCTTGATATTTCCTCCTCAAATTCTTCAAGCTATATAAGTCAATCATAATCTATTAAAGAGAAAGTTGAAACAGTCACTCCAAGCAATTACCTGTTCTATACATACCAAATATGAGCCTACCATATAACTTGCTAAACAGAGGAATGGTATGGAGTGCGCTTAAAGTCACTGTGTTCCTCGTAATTCGCTGATTCTTCACAAGTGGTTTTAGAAGAGGAACGGGTCAAGCTGAAGGCAAAGTCAACATGCCGAACATTTCGACGCGAAGTCATCCATAGAGATAAATACCACCTCTAAATTTGTTCATAAACACGGTGTAGGGGTACAGACACAGCAATGAGCTCAGCAAGAGGCGCTTGCAATACAGTGCTACAGCCACACTTGAGGCCCAGCAGATAACTCCATAATTGCAATATTGGTATAATCCACACGGCATATCGTGAGTGGGTTGGCCCACCACAAACCAAGGCATCAACTTCAGACATGACACAATATTCGATGAATAAAGTCAATTGAGAGATAAGGCAGTGGCTGGGAGTTGCTCCATTAACAGCACTTGAGATAACCCAAGAATCCAGTGGCTCAGCCCCAGAGACCCTTCACGGTGTGAGCCGCCACACGCCGTCACCCCACCTGCCGCCAGATGAGGTATCTCCTGTTTACAGAAGCAGGCAGGTGGTGGTAGTGGCGGTTTATCAGGTGGTGTGGTAGAGTACCAGGTGACAGTGGTGGTACACCAGGTGTAATAGTGGTTTACCAGATGGTGACTGTAACGTACCAGGTGGTGATGGTGGTGTACCAAGTGGTGGTGAGGTAACAGGTGGTGTAGTGTGGTACCAGGTGGCAGCAATGGTGTACCAGATGGTGTTTTTGATGCTAGCGGCGTACAGGTATCGTTGGCACACCAGATAGTGTTGATAGTGTACCAACTGGTGATGGTGTGGTTGTGTACTGGCTGTGAACCATGCAATGGTGCACCAAGTGATCATGGTGCACTACGTGGTGGAGGCGTACCAGGTGGTATGGTAGTCAACCAGGTGGAGATGGTGTATCAAGTGGTGTCGGTAGTTACCAGGTGGAGTACCAGGTGATGTAGTGGTGTAATCAGGCAGTGGCTTGGTGTACCATGAGGTAGCAGTGTGCCAGGCAGTGTGGTAGCCTACCAGATGGTCGTGATGCTGGTATACCATACAGGAGTGGTGTACCTGGTGACGATAGCGTACCAGCTGGTGACAGTGTTCCAGCTGGTGGTAGTGTTACATCAGGTGGTGGTGTTGTACCAGGTGGTGGTGGTAGTCTACCATGTAGGAGAGGTGAGTCATCTTAAATATTTCGCATCGTAGAATATTCGCAGGAATACATATTACAAGAATATATATGGGGAGTTTTTTTTTTTTTCTTTACAGGTCACTACAGTTTGTGAATAACTATGGTTTCTGAGGTGAACTATGGTTTCTAGGTAACAGTGGTTTCTGTGGGTAACTATGGTTTCTGTAGTTACCTATGGTTTCTAGGTAACTATGACTTCTTGGTAACTATGGATTCTGGGTAACAGTGGTGTCTGTGGGGAATTATGGCTTCTGGGTAACTATGGTTTCTAAGTCAACTATGGTTTCTAGGTATCTGTGGTGTTTGGATAACAATGGTTTCTGGGGTTAACTTCAGTTTCTGGGTAACAATGGTTTCTGGGGGCCCCTTTTTAAAAAAAAAAACCGGGGGGGGGGGTTAAATTTTTTTTTCCCCCCCTTTTTAAACAAATTTTTTTGGGGCCCCAAAAAAAAAAATTTTTTTTTTTTTTTAAAAAAAATTTTTTTCCCCCTTTTTAGGGCCTTTTTTGGTTTTTGGGCCCTTTAAAAAACCCGGGGGGCCAAGGTTTTTTAAAAAAGGGGGAAAAAAAAACCCCCCCTTTTTTTTTAAAAATTTTTTAACCCCGGGGAACCCTTTTTTTTTTCCAAAAAAATTTTTTTTCCCCCCCAAAATTTTTTTTTTTTTTTAAAGGGGGCCCCCCGGGGGGTTGGGGAAATTTTTGTTAAAAAAATTTTTTAAAATTTTTTTTTTTTGGGGGGGTGGTTTTTAAAAAAAGGGGGGGGGGGGGTTTTTTTGGGGGGGGGTTTAAAATTTTTAATTAAAAATTTTTTAAAAATTTTTGGGGGTTTAAAATTTTTAAAAAAAAATTTTTTCCAAAATTTTTAAAAAAATTTTTTAATTAAAATTTTTTTGGGGAAAAATTTTTTAAAATTTTAAAAATTTTTTAAAAAATTTTTTTAAAAAAAAAAAAAAGTTTCCATTGAACCCAGCAGTCACCGATCAGAGGTAATCTCCCAGGATGGTGATGTATCCCCGACGCTGCCGCCGAGTGAGCTACTGGAATTGGAGTCTCGGAAGATATATCGGTGCGTTGTGATTCGCCAGGGATCATAACATGAATTATGTAGACACCTCAAGATAGAGGCGTATGTCTTAAGACAGATTGCGTTTGGAGATCATCAAGTCTTTGAGTTATACCCATGATCTTATTTTTTTCATCTTTTTTTTTTTTAGTACATAAATCATTTAAATCATGTGTGAGATGTTAAACTCACAAATTCATAACTTTGTCCTAACTAAAACATATCCACTGTTTAGATAACTAACGGTTGCTGTGGTGGGCTGTACTGGAGTTCATCTCCGGCAACGCATGTCTTGTGTGTACAGGTGACACACACTAAAGGATGAATGGCGATCCCTAATGACTCTCTTAGAGCAATATGATGTTGTTATATCGTATGTTTAACATCTGCATTGAGTTCTTCTTTTTTTTGGGGGGGGAGAGAGAGAGAGAGAGAGAGAGAGAGAGAGAGAGAGAGAGAGAGAGAGAGAGAGAGAGAGAGAGGATAACGACTGTCCAGCAGGTGACATCGTTTTAATCTAAAACATCACACGTCTGTTTGATGCCCAATCAAAAGATGTCAGAATCGTGAAGTCGTTCAGCCTCAGCCTTGTCCCACTGTACGAGGCTATGCTATTATTTGAATAAATGAAGAAAACGTGACACACAAGTACGTGCTGAGTCTGATCTTATCTTGGGCATGATAATCATAAGACCTGCTGCATCGGCTTCTCCTCATCATTCTATGATTTTACGTTATTTTCAGTCTATCGAGTCTTGCTAACACTCTCATTGTTCATATCAATCACATTTAGTTACTTTTGATTCCTAATTTCAAAAAAAAATAATAATTTTCTAAACTTTTCTATGGGATTTTCTTATTTTCTTCACGAACCTTATGGCAGCTTATTCTTTAATTCGTTCACAGGATTATTTTTTTCTTTAGAAATTACGGATTCCACTCGTCCATTCAACCAGATTTGATCAAAGTTCGCACATAAGCCACTGAGTCGCTACCACGTAAAAAAGCAAATTGAAAAAAAGAATCGCCGGGAATAGGAGCCATCTTACCCCGGGAAAAGGAGATTATGATAGCAACCACGAGCTTGAGAACATCTGCTCAAGAGGAGTGATGTCTGCACCTCAGAGCCCAACGCTACGACTGCCAGTGTCTACGGACGTTCCCCACCTGACAGTACGATGTTTACATCCGCAAAATTCGGGTTGATTCTTGAGCTTTGTCTCTTAACGCGGTCTCCTGACTTTGCTCGTTCGTGGACTCAGCCTATTATAACTGTCCAGCATAAACAGTCGACGCAAGCTTCATCAGACGCTACATCTAGCGATCCTAGCATTACGTGCTGCTCAGACGTTAAGAGACGAGTACCATTTGCGTCTCAGTCGTCCCTGCTGCTGGCGTGCAGGAGTCACATCGGGGGCGAGTGTCCTGAACCGATGCAACAACTCTTCCTAAAATTTTCGGGAATGTTAAGTTCTCAAGAAGCGGCGGCGGCCGAGGATCGAGCGCGTTGCACTTGTTATGGTATGGCTTCCTCCTCCTCCTCCTCCTCCACCGTAAGGTGATGGATGGCTCTCGGTCGCTCATGCATGTAAGATGCGGGGATCTGCCTGCCTGCCTGCCTAGCCTTGCCCCTCACTGAGGTGAGTTTTGCAAGTACTGCCGACGGCACTGATCCTGGGCTGTGGCCGGCTGTACTGCTGCTACGGGGCAGAAATACAGCCGGTCATATACATATTACAAGTGTTCGCCTTTTCCCGCATTTGTAGGGTAGTGCCAGGAACAGATGTTATCAAAAAAAAAAAAAGGCTTCATCCACTCATCCATTCTCTAGCTCTCATGTGCAATGCACTGAATTTACAACCCGTTATACACAACCAAGCCTCACAACCCGTGGGTTCCCCGGCCGCTTGAGTCAATCCAATGATAACATGTCACCCATGTATACCATTTGTCGCAATTCAATCTATCCTGTGCACGTCTTTCACCCTCCTGCACTGAACATGCCCCCGAGCATTCATAAACATACGCACTCCATCCTTCCACCTCCAAATAGGTCTCCCCCTTCTCCTTGTCCCCTTCACTTCAGACACAGGTATCCTCTTTGTCAACTCCTCAATCATTCTCTCCATATGTCCAAAACATTTCATCACACCCTCTACTGCTCTTTCAACCATACTCTTCTTATAATCATTCTTCTTATTATCATTCTTCCGTACATTCTCATCTGTAGCCCATGCCTCACAGGCATACGACATCGACGGAACTACTAGACCTTCAGACATATCAGAGCCCACTCAAATAGTGACCTCTCATCCTCTACATTCCTCAATGCATCCAGGACTTTTACCCCCTTATCCACCCATTTGCTGTCATGTCCACTTCACTTTCTCCAAGAGTTCTCTATTCAAACTAATACCCCTAAGAAACCTGCTTCTTGTTAGTGCTAAGTCTAATAACCGTGCTTAATTCATATGAACTCTCAACTTTTTCCTTTCACTCTCCCACACTCAGGCACCAACTAATGCAGTTCTCATTTGACTCTAACCAGCGATGTGTCATCAGCAAACAACAGTTGACTCGCCTCCTTGATCTCCCAACACTTAATAGGCTGCATACCTGCCCCTCTCTCCAAAACCCTTGCGTGTACCGCACCACCCCATCCATACACAAATCAAACAGCCATGATGACATCACACACCCCTGCCGAAGATCCAGCCTCACCTAGAACCCCTCTTCTCTTCCTACTCGCACACATGCCTTACTCTCTTCATAAAAACTCCTCCCTGCTTGTAATAGCTTTCCTTCCACATCATATATTCGCAACAACAGCCACAAAGCATCTTTATCAATCCTATCATATGCTCTCTCCATATCAATATTACACATCCCCTACCATTCCTAAAAACACATTATTCCTCCCCAGTCTGATGTTCTGTGCATCCCATCTCATATAGCTTAACAGGTACGCTCAACAAACTCATATCTCTGTAATTCGAACACTCACCTTTTTTCTTCTTTCCTGAACACAGTAGCACTAAACATGCATTCCATCCATCCTCAGACACCTTACCTTGAGCCATATCATACAATGAAAATCGTAACTAACCAGTCAACAGCACAATGACTCCCTTTCTTAAGAAGTTCAACAGCAATATCATCCACTCTAGCCGCCTTGCCGCATTTCATCTTACGTAAGGCTTTCACCACTTCTCTCTCTTCACTAAACCAAGACTCACTTCGCACACCACACCGACCCAAACACCTACATCTGCTACACTGATCATCAAACATTCAACAGTGCCGGCACTGTTCCTGTGAATACCTTCCATTCCTCACTCACGCCCCAAGCTTCATTTACTCTCTCCTTTGGCATTTTACACTCAGACACACAGGTCTCTTTTTCTAAGATCACTTTCTTTTACCACTCTCTTCTCTCATATCATTTCTTCTTTTCCGAAAACCTCTGCAAATATTCACCCATGTATATATATATATATATATATATATATATATATATATATATATATATATATATATATATATATATATATATATATCATCCCTGGGGATAGGGGATTAAGAATACTTCCCACGTATTCCCTGCGTGTCGTAGAAGGCGACTAAAAGGGGAGGGAGCGGGGGGCTGGAAATCCTCCCCTCTCGTCTTTTTTTTTAATTTTCCAAAAGAAGGAACAGAGGGGGCCAGGTGAGGATATTCCAAAAAAGGCCCAGTCCTTTGTTCTTAACGCTACCTCGCTAACGCGGGAAATGGCGAATAGTTTAAAAGAAAAGAAAGAATATATATATATATATATATATATATATATATATATATATATATATATATATATATATATATATATATATATATATATATATATATATATAAAACACTCGATACTGATAGAAAAAAAATTATTTTTTAGACATGAAACTGTTTCTCGTATAACTCCATCGGTATATCAATACAGACCCCCGCTTATGGAGGTAAATATGTGAAAATCAGATGTAACTCGTTTACCGCTATTACATAAAGTCCAAATAGGCCCACCTGTCACATGCGCTAGCATATCCGTAACGTACTAGAGTATTTCATAGCTCGGATACTCGTAACGTATTAGAGTATTCAATAGCTAAGATACCACTAACGTATTAAGAGTATTTCATAGTTAGGATACCCGTAACGTATTGGAATATTTAATAGCAAAGATACCCGTAACGTATTAAGGGTATTTCATAGCTAGGATACCCGTAAAGTAAAAGAGTATTTCATAGCTAGGATACTCGTAACGTATTAGAGTATCTAATAGCTAAGATACCACTAACGTATTAAGAGTATTTCATAGTTAGGATACCCGTAACGTATTAGAGTATTTAATAGCTAAGATACCACTAACGTATTAAGAGTATTTCATAGCTAGGATACCCGTAACGTATTGGAGTATTTCATAGCTAGACAGCCGCAACGTATCAAGGTATTTCATAACTAGGATAAATGTAGTAACCCATCTTCGTCCGGGGTCTTCCAGTGGACGCCCGGGGCCCAAGGGTCAGCCAGACCCAGCCAGGTCTGTCCTCCTTGGGACCTTAAGTGTGGGTAGAACGATCCAAACAAAGATAAAGGCATTACTTAATCACATGCCAATGGAGACATAAAACACAGCTGTCCACCCTAACAACGAGACAATGGCTGGTAATTACAAGGTGTTTTTTGAGGTGTTCCCTGTATTGCTGACCATATAATCAATACCTAGAGTGGAGGCCTCTGAGGTGGGAGGTGCTCTTGGAACATCTTAACGTCCAGGCTAATTGAGGGTTGTGTAATGATGAATGTTAATGACAATTATGAGGAGGTGCAAAAGGGAGAATTACGAGATGAAAGTACGAGTAAGGAAATGAGGAGTGTTAGTGGGTAATGTGCCGTTCTTAGAAAGGCTGTTAAGGTGATTCCAGGAGATAAGGCTTCGATTACTTGACAAACGAGGTGATTAAGTGTATCACAGTCTAGGGTAATGGAAAGAACGTGTCCGTGAGAGATCACGAATATGCAAATGATATTACGAAATTATATGATAATGACGGATTCAGGAGGCAAGTGTATACAAATATAATATATATATATATATATATATATATATATATATATATATATATATATATATATATATATATATATATATATATATATTCATTTATCTATTTATTATACTTTGTCGGTCTCCCGCGTTAGCGAGGTAGCGCAAGAAAACAGACGAAAGAATGGCCCAAGATACATACACGCCCACACACGCACATATACATACTTACATATACATTTCAACGTATACATACATATACATACACAGACATATACATATATACACATGTACATATTCATACTTGCTGCCTTTATTCATTCCAGTCGCCACCCCGCTACACATGAAATAGTACCCTCCCCGCCCCCCTCGAGGTAATGCTAGGAAAAGACAACAAAGGCCGCATTCGTTCACACTCAGTCTCTAGCTGTCATGTATCATTAATGCATCGAAACCACAACTCCCTTTTCACATCCAGGCCCCACAAAATTTTATATGGTTTACCCCAGACGCTTCACATGCCCTGCTTCAATCCATTGACAGCACGTCGACCCCGATATACCACATCGTTCCAATTCACTCTATTCCGTGCACGCCTTTCACCCTCCTGCATGTTCAGGCCCCGATCACTCAAAATCTTTTTCAGTCCATCCTTCCACCTTCAATATGGTCTCCCACTTCTCCTTGTTCCCTCTACCTCTGATACATATATCCTCTTGGTCAATCTTTCCTCACTCATTCTCTCCATGTGACCAAACCATTTCAACGCATCCTCTTCTGCTCTCTCAACCACACTCTTTTTATCGCCACACATCTCTCTTACCCTTTCATTACTTACTCGGTCAAACCACCTCACACCACATATTGTCCTCAAACATTTCATTTTCAACACATCCACCCTCCTCCGCACAACTCTATCTATAGCCCACGCCTCGCAACCATATAACTTTGTTGGAACCACTATTCCTTCGAGTGAGAGCATTTATGGAGATTACTAAACAAAAAGATAAGATTCCGAGATAGGAAACAATAACACCGAAAACAGGAAAGTTGACCCCAGAGTGTAAAGCTTTGACAGACGTGAACGTACCAAGAAGACCCATTCCCTCCTTCTCTCCCTTCAAACTCCAGTAACATCACTACCTACACTCACCAGTAGCAGCAGTACTCACACTCACCAGTAGCAGCACACCAGTAGCAGCAGTACTCACACTCACCAGTAGCAGCAGTACTCACACTCACTAGTAGCAGCAGTACTCACACTCACCAGTAGCAGCAGTACTCACACTCACCAGTAGCAGCAGTACTCACACTCACCAGCAGCAGCAGTACTCACACTCACTAGTAGAAGCAGTACTCACACTCACCAGTAGCAGCAGTACTCACACTCACCAGTAGCAGCAGTACTCACACTCACCAGTAGCAGCAGTACTCACACTCACCAGTAGCAGCAGTACCCACACTCATCAGTAGCAGCAGTACTCACACTCACCAGTAGCAGCAGTACTCACACTCACCAGTAGCAGCAGTACTCACACTCACCAGTAGCAGCAGTACTCACACTCACCAGTAGCAGCAGTACTCACACTCATCAGTAGCAGCAGTACTCACACTCACCAGTAGCAGCATTATCCATACTCATCAGTAGCAGCAGTACTCACACTCACCAGTAGCAGCAGTACTCACACTCACCAGTAGCAGCAGTACTCACACTCATCAGTAGCAGCAGTACTCACACTCATCAGTAGCAGCAGTACTCACACTCACCAGTAGCAGCAGTACTCACACTCACCAGTAGCAGCAGTACTCACACTCACCAGTAGCAGCAGTACTCACACTCACCAGTAGCAGCAGTACTCACACTCACCAGTAGCAGCAGTACCCACACTCACCAGTAGCAGCAGTACCCACACTCACCAGTAGCAGCAGTACTCACACTCATCAGTAGCAGCAGTACTCACACTCACCAGTAGCAGCAGTACCCACACTCACCAGTAGCAGCAGTACTCACACTCACCAGCAGCAGCAGTACTCACACTCACCAGTAGCAGCAGTACTCACACTCACCAGCAACAGCAGTACTCACACTCACTAGTAGAAGCAGTACTCACACTCACCAGTAGCAGCACACCAGTAGCAGCAGTACTCACACTCACCAGTAGCAGCAGTACTCACACTCACCAGTAGCAGCATTACCCATACTCACCAGTAGCAGCAGTACTCACACTCACCAGTAGCAGCAGTACTCACACTCACCAGTAGCAGCAGTACTCACACTCACCAGTAGCAGCATTATCATACTCACCAGTAGCAGCAGTACTCACACTCACCAGTAGCAGCATTACCCATACTCACCAGTAGCAGCAGTACTCACACTCACCAGTAGCAGCAGTACTCACACTCAGGAAATATAAGAAGGGACACTGAGGACATTTTCCTGACAAGACAATTAAGACACTCCAAGGGACAGGCACTCAGGAGAAGTGTACACGTCTTGCCTGCCCGCACTGTGACGACCTTGGCTGAACAATGAGACTGGAGAGACATTGTTCTCGGGATGAAACAGAACTTTCTAAATTGAATTCCGTTTCTGATGCATTTCGCTGTCGTAACAAACGAAATTTATTCTCTTTGTTAAGCAACTCTGAAAGCACAAAGAAGAGTTTTCTTTTCTGGTCCGAGATAATATTGTGATTACATCTGAATGTGTCAACGTGTGTGATAAACCGTCGACTCACAGAGACTCACATTTGTGTTGGGTATGTCCGGACTTGATTCATAACACTTGCCCTTCTGGCAGAAGATTTAGGTGCGGTGTTATACCACAGCAAGACGAAGTTTAACAATGGTCGTATGATTTGTCGAATGTATCATTCCCAGGTCCCCTTGTATGGGGTTCATACAGCTCCAAGACTGCAGTCAGTAGCAGGGTAAGTATGGAATTCTTTAGAAAAGTTCTACTTCGAGACTGCACTACTTTTCGCCCTCTCATCATGACGAAACCTCACCAAGAGTGACTTCTTTGCTCGTGGAGTAACCTCCTGCAGGTGGAGTTCGGTAGCAACTACAGTTGCACATACATACTCTAACGCCAGGATGACATCTTAGTGTGCCAGTCTTCCCCACTCGTTCCTCTCCTCGTACACTCTGTATCCTTCAGCTTCCTCCAGCGTCTTCCGTCTAATGAATTCCCTCAGCCTTTAATTCACATTCTTGGTCATCCTGCTGGACGTCTTCCATTCTTTATACTCTTCTCTCTGTTGAAGACTTCAGTCAGAGAGAGAAGTTCACGCCGAGGTTGGGCCCACAGAGTGAAGAGAGTTAATGAGAGGGAGGAATAAAGAAATAAGGAAAAACAGTTTAAGAATCTTAGAGGAAATGGAAAAAAAACCAATTAAAAAAGCCCTAATTAAAAAAAAAGGGGGGGGGGGGGCATGTAATAGGTGTTGGTATAGGGAAAGAAACATGCCAGAACGGCGTGCACTCGACTTACCAACAGCCACACAATAATTTTGTAACGCTGGTAATATTTGGTCGAGCTAATGACAGAGCACACAAGCAACCAGCTCTCAGGAGGAAAGACCAAAGTAAGACTTGCAGAAGAGGGAGAGTGAACCAACGTTATGGTGTAGGGGTAAGTGGAGTCATCAAGTTGTGAGGGCAGACCAGAGTTGAAAAGTCGAACCGCTTTGGACTCAACCCTGGCTATTTAGTATGTAGTTCTAAAACCTGCCCAGATGCAAGAGCAGTGCATCATAGGAGTCAGTCCTATACGTTGTATAAAGGGAACAACTTTTCATAAGAGGTGCATTAACGGCAGAGGCAGACTAGCTATTGTGCGACGTAAGGTTTCCAAGATAGGATGAATGCAAGTGATGGGCCAAGTACTTTCGTGTATTAAGTGATGGAATTACAAATCCACCAAAAGAGACAGGAAATGGTTAGGGATTTTACACACAGAGAGAGATGGGTAGATATTTTGTTTCAGAGGCATGCGGCTTAACCAAGTTCCGTCTGGTCCACAGATATGTGCTGTAGAGGAAGCTGTATCGAGACGAGATGCAGAGAACCATGGATGTTCATGGTCAGTGACGTAGGGTGCTACACTGCTTCTACCAACTTTCCTCCCACTCCACATAATCGGAACACCTTCCACTGAGCTTTATGCAGATCCATAAACGATATACAATTCCTTCTGTTTCTCTTAAGTATATCTCCCACACGTTGTTCAAAGCAAACACCTGATCCACACATCCTCAACCACTCCCGAAGGCACATTGTTCCTCTCGAATCTGAAACTCTGTGCATGCCATCACCTTTTCACTCGCCACTCCACCATGCAACTTACCAGGTACACTCAATAACCTTATATCTCTGTAATTTGATTACTTTAATGTTTCTTTATATAATGACAGTATACAGGCATTCCGCTAATACTCGGGCACCTTACCCTGAAAATCCACAAACCAACTAACAACATCATCACCCTCTTCCTAAGAAATTCAACTGCAATCCTACTCACGCCAGCCGCTTTGCCGCACTTCATCTTCCGAAAGGCTTTCACTGCCTCCTCTCTTTTCACCACACCACTTCATTTCCCATACTCTTTCACATCGCTTCGTATACCTCTATGTCTGCCAGTGACCACATATATATATATATATATATATATATATATATATATATATATATATATAGGCTAGAGAGAGAGAGAGAGAGAGAGAGAGAGAGAGAGAGAGAGAGAGAGAGAGAGAGAGAGAGAGAGAGAGAGAGAGAGAGAGAGAGAGAGATCTAGGCGTGGCCACCAGACGTTGGCTCGAGAGGCTGGTCGGCAGACTGGCCTAATAACAGGTTTTGTTGTGTTTAAGCTAATTAACCAGCGTCCTTATAAGGCCTGTTCTCTCGTTTAATTCATTAATTTACCCTAATTGGCCTATAAGTTCCTTAAGTGAATCCTGGGAGACGTTATCTCCGATCTATCAATCAGGATGGCCTGAGTTTCGATCATTCATTGGTTCACATCCACAGGAAAGCGCGAACATCTTCGAAACGAGTTCGAAGCATAAAGGATCTGGAACCCTTATCTGGCAGGGATCAGTTCCTTCTCAAATCCAGAATTTCCAGGTTGGCGAAATCAAAGAGGAGTTTTAGCATTTTTCCCCCTTCTGCCAGGATCCTACAGTTAAAATTGCCGTTGCACTTTTTCCATAACATTTAGGAATCTGCATTTTTAGATCAGTCCCCATCCGCACAGTGTTCCGCTGCTGAGATTACTTCCCACATGTCCTCTACATCACTCCCCACACGTCCTCTACATCACTCCCCACACGTCCTCCACATCACCCCCTGCACGTCCTCCATATCACTCCACACGTCTTCCACATCACCCCCACACGTCCTCCATATCACTCCACAAGTCCTCCACATCACCCCCCACACATCCTCCACATCACTCTCTACATGTCCTCCACATCACCCCCCACACGTCCTCCACATCACTCTCTACATGTCCTCCACATCACCCCCCCCACACGTTCTCCACATCACTCCCTACACGTACTCCACATCACTCCCCACACGTCCTCTATATAACTCCCCACATGTCCTCCACATCGCTCCCCACACGTCCTTCACATCACTCTTCACACGTCCTCTACATCACTCCCCACACGTCCTCCACATCACTCTCCACATGTTCTCAACATCTTTCTCAAAATCATCTCCATGACAAAGGATGAAATACCTAATTCGTACTCTTGTTTACCTCGTCATTCATCTCGTCACTCACACTCACACTGCGATGCTGTTCATCACCCATTCTGACCGTTTTGAATACCTGTAGCAGACGCAGCGGGGAACTAGAGTCAGTCAACCAGCGGACACAGAAGGGAATCAGAACGAACCAGCAGACGCAGCAGGAAACAACAGCCAACCAGCAGACGCAGCAGGAAACCACAGCCAACCAGCAGACGCAACAGAGGGCCGAAGCCAAGAAGCAGACGCAGCAGGGAGCCAGAGTCAACCAGCAGACGTAACAGTGAACTAGATTCAAACCAGCAGATGCAGAAGGAATCCAGAGTTGCCCAGAAGACGCAGCAGGGAACCACACACCCCACCAGCAGACGCTAACCTGAGATGAACAAGTTTAGGTCTTCTCTGCGACCTTCATGGGATTCAATTCTAAATTTGGAAATCCTCTTGGCAGCTCACCTCTTACTCTCCCTGCTCAATTTATGTCTTTTTTTCCCCCATAGACCAACCAAAATGAAACACACTTTCCAAATGGGGACGCACCAGTGAACTGTAAATACAGAAGAGGAGTTTCTTAGGCTTACACTCGAATGCTCGACCCGTGAAGCCTAGAATTTTGTTCGCCTTTCGCTTGCATCGCTACTACGCATTGCTCACATGGCTGCAGGGTCATGGGAGACTGTTACAACCTGGCCTTTCTCCTCTGTCACATTATGTAGGTCATCGGGAATCATACTGTAGCCTGTCTGCTGCTTGGCTTAGGTCTCCTGCTGCGTCTGCTTCTTGGCTTCAGCTCTGTGCTGCGTCTGCTGGTTGGCTGTGGTTTCCTGCTGCGTCTGCTGGTTGGCTGTGGTTTCCTGCTGTGTCTGCTGGTTGGTTGTGGTTCCCTGCTGTGTCTGCTGTTTGACCATGGTTCCCTGCTGTATCCCAAACGCAGGACAGAGGCGGTGCATGGAGTACGGGACGGCACTGGACATATGGGGACATTCAGACCATGGAAGCACGTCAGTCAATACACGTATGCTGAGTAAACCTTTTTCGTGAATCAGGATACCTTGAGGTCATGTGTCCCGCCCGAATTTACCTGAATGGCACATTGGATCTCCCACGTAGTTCATAGACAACCAAGAAGGGTCTTTTACCTCTAAAAAGGCTCTTGTTATCCAAGTATTTCAAAACATTTGAGACGTCAGAATTTTAACTATAACTGCTCTAGATTACTGATATATTCAGTCCCGAAGTATTGCTTCATGAGATCAAGAAATCTAGATTGCTATCTTGAGAGAGGCTGAGTCTAGCGCAGAGAAGACACGTTATTCTTGATATAGCAACCAAGCTTCCTTGGCAACCCTTCCCTGCAAGTCCTTTTTCCCCAGTGTAAACAACGCTCCTACACACACCACCCTTACAGCAATACCTGTAGCCACTGGGATTACAACACGTCTCAAAGCATCAACACACGTCCATCTCTGTCTGCCCGTAAGCAGGTAACACTTTTGTTACACGTCTGAAGGTTGAATGAATTTATATAAGTATTGGGCCTCTTCACAGTCTAAGTCACACCCGTACAGACCTCTATGCTAGACCTTTATGTTATGTTCGCTGTATAATGATATGTCGTCCTCCTGCTGTATATCACAAGAGAATGTCTGGGAGCCAAATGAAGGCAGTAGGCGGACTCAAGGATATGAAACCAGGTTCTTGTGAAATATCTCAAACAAGATATCTACAGTAATATTGGTGTCATTATTCTAAATCTACTGTTAAAGTGATGGGCTCAAGCGCGCACACACACACACACACACACACACACACACACACACACACACACACACACACCCGCACAGTCTGCCGCGGGAATATACATTAAGTACTAAAAACACGCTTTCAGAAAATTGCCCATTTCAATCTCTCTCTCTCTCTCTCTCTCTCTCTCTCTCTCTCTCTCTCTCTCTCTCTCTCTCTCTCTCTCTCTCTCTGTGAGTCAGGACTCCCTGAAGGAAGTGGGAAAGCAGCAGCAGAGTTGGTATTCCGGTGCCGGTGGTCGAGGGAGAGGAGATGGGGGAGGTTAGGGACGGATGGGGGAGGGATGTGGATAGGGGAGGCCGTAACACCAACTTGGACAACGTGTGAGCGCCAGATCACTTGTGTCCAAGACCCTCAGAACAAATAGGCAGTGAGATACGTGTCCCTGGGTTCCATTCATGCCACAATGGCCGACATTATCGATACCACTGTCCGGCCGGGAACGGCCTTAAGATGAGCCTGTGTCTCCCCCGAGGCGAGAGATATCCAACACGTCCCTCACAAGATGGCTTTTTTCTTTCTCCCTTTTTTTCTTTTTGGATTATCAAATGTTCGTGGAGGAATTAATGTACTTAGGGAAAATCCAGTTAATGCGACTTCCGAACGAACGCTTGTGGAAAGGTCCCAGGAGAGAAGGCGTCCTGTGATTGGCTTTATGGCTGGAAAACCACCAACCACCCATAGGGAGGTAAGTCGTAAAGCAACATGATATACAAAGTTCAGCCAACGCCACACGATCTTCACCCGTAGGCACCCGAGGCATTGAAGTGGTTGTCCAAGGGGTCGGGGAGAGGAAGTAAGGTCGAGGTATGGGTGAAGCAGATAAGACAAGAAGGGTAATTAGAGGATATAGTAAAATATTGGTGGTTATGTTCACCAGCCGAAACACAGACACACACTGTACCACTTGGTGACCACAAGCAGGTGACTACACCAGCACCAACACCACACCACCACCACAACACCAACACCACACTAACACCACACTAACACCACACTAACACCAACACCACAATAGCACCACACTAACACTAACACCACACTAACACTAACACCACACTAACACCAACATCACAGTAGCACCACACTAACACTAACACCACACTAACACTGACACCACACTAACACCAACACCACAGCAGCACCACACTAACACTAACACCACACTAACACCAACACCACAGCAGCACTACACTAACACTAACACTACACTAACACCAACATCACAGCAGCACTACACTAACACTAACACCACACTAAAACCAACACCACAGCAGTACCACACTAACACCAACACCACAGCAGTACCACACTAACACCAACACCACAGCAGTACCACACCAACACCAGCACCACATCAACACCAGCACCACATCAACACCAACACCAGCACTAGGAACACACTTACACCACATCAACACCAGCATCAACACCAACACCAGCACCACGTCAACACCAGCACCACACCAACACCAGAACCACACCAACACCAGCACCACACCAACACCAGCACCACACCAACACCAGCACCACGTCAACACCAGCACCACACCAACACCAGCACCACATCAACACCAGCACCACATCAACACCAGCACCACACCAACACCAGCACCACACCAACACCAGCACCACATCAACACCAGCACCACACCAACACCAGCACCACACCAACACCAGAACCACACCAACACCAGCACCACACCAACACCAGCACCACATCAACACCAGCACCACACCAACACCAGAACCACACCAACACCAGCACCACATCAACACCAGCACCACGTCAACACCAGCACCACACCAACACCAGAACCACACCAACACCAGCACCACATCAACACCAGCATCAACACCAACACCAGCACCACGTCAACACCAGCACCACACCAACACCAGCACCACATCAACACCAGCACCACATCAACACCAGCATCAACACCAACACCAGCACCACGTCAACACCAGCACCACACCAACACCAGAACCACACCAACACCAGCACCACATCAACACCAGCATCAACACCAACACCAGCACCACGTCAACACCAGCACCACACCAACACCAGAACCACACCAACACCAGCACCACATCAACACCAGCACCACACCAACACCAGAACCACACCAACACCAGAACCACACAACACCAGCACCACACACACCAGCACCACACCAACACCAGACACCACACCAGCACCACAACACCAGCACCACACCAACACCAGAACCACACCAACACCAGAACCACACCAACACCAGAACCACACCAACACCAGCACCACATCAACACCAGCACCACACCAACACCAGCACCACACCAACACCAGCACCACACCAACACCAGAACCACACCAACACCAGAACCACACCAACACCAGCACCACACCAACACCAGAACCACACCAACACCAGAACCACACCAACACCAGCACCACACCAACACCAGCACCACATCAACACCACCACAACATCACACCAACACCACCACCACACTAATCCCAGCACCACACCAACACCACCACAACATCATTCCCAATACCATATCAAGACCAGTATGACATCAACACTAGCACCATGCCAACATCAGTACAACTACAGCCCCAGCACCACACCAACACCTCTACCACATCAACACCAGCACCACACCAACACCACAGTCACACCAGCCCCAACACCACACCAACACCACAGTCAAACCAGCCCCAACACCACACCAACACCACAGGCACACCAGCCCCAACACCACACCAACACCACAGTCACACCAGCCCCAACACCACACCAACACCACAGTCACACCAGCCCCAACACCACACCAACACCACAGTCACACCAGCCCCAACACCACACCAACACCACAGTCACACCAGCCCCAACACCACACCAACATAGGCAACATTCTCATTCTATGACCACACACGCAAACAAGCTACTCACACACCAGCTACAGCACCACACTCACACACCAGCTGCAGCACTACACTCCCACAACAGCTACAGCACCACACTCCCACAACAGCTGCAGCACCACACTCACACACCAGCTGCAGCACCACACTCACACACCAGCTACAGCACCACACTCACACACCAGCTGCAGCACCACACTCCCACACCAGCTGCAGCAACACACACACACACACACACACACACACACACACACACACACAC